>NC_135822.1:73379455-73574455 GCF_964213995.1 Mustelus asterias
TCAGGAACAAGCCCTTCGGCCCTCCAAGCCTGTGCTGATCATGTCCTATCTACACCAACCACTTATATCCCTCTGTTCCCAGTCTGTTCATGTGCCTATCCAGATAAGTCTTAAATGTCGCCTATATATCTGCCTTATCCACCTCACTTGGCAGTGCATTCCAGGCCCCCACCACCCTCTGTGTAAAAAACTTCCCCCGCACATCTCCATTGAACCTTTCCCCCCTCACCTTGAACTTCTGCCCCCTTGTAATTGTCATTTCTGCGCTGGGAAAAACCTTCCAACTGTTCACCTTATCTATATCCCTCATAATTTTATAAACTTCTATCAGGTCGCCCCTCAGCCTCCATCTTTCCAGGGAGAACAATCCCAGTTAGAGTCATAGAGGTTTACAGCATGGAAACAGGCCCTTCGGCCCAACTTGTCCATGCCGCCTTTTTTTTAAAAAAGCCCTAAGCTAGTCCCAATTGCCCGCGTTTGGCCCATATCCCTCTATACCCATTGTACCCATGTAACTGTCTAAACGCTTTTTAAAAGATAAAATTGTACCCGTCTCTACTACTACCTCTGGCAGCTTGTTCCAGACACTCATCACCCTCTGTGTGAAAAAATTGCCCCTCTGGACACTTTTGTATCTCTCCCCTCTCGCCTTAAACCTATGCCCTCTAGTTTTAGACTCCCCTACCTTTGGGGAGTTAATTCAATCTCTCCTCATAGCTGATGCCCTCTGTACCAGGCAACACCCTGGTAAATCTGTTCTGTACCCTCTCCAAAGTCTCCACGGTCCTTCTGGTAGTGTGGTGACCAGAATTGGGCAGGGTATTCCAAACGTGGCCTCACCAACATTTTATATAGCGAACATAATTTGCCAAATTTTATACTCGATGCCCCGTCGGATGAAGAAAAGCATGCCACACGCTTTCTTCACCAGCTTTCCCACCTGTGCTGCCACTTTTAAGGATCTGAGGACCTGTCTTCCCAGATCTCTCTGTGTGTCTGCGCTCCTGATGGTTCTGCCATTTATTGTATAGCTCCCACCTGAATTGGATCTACCAAAATGCATCACCTCACATTTGTCCGGATTAAATTCCATCTGCCATTTCTCTGCCCAATTTTCCAGCCTATCTGTATCCTGCTGTATTCTCTGACAATCTTCATCAGTATCTGCAACTCTGCCAATCTAAGTATCATCTACAAACTTGCTAATCAGACCAGCTACGTTTTCTTCCAAGTCATTTATATAGATTACAAACAGCTGAGGCCCCAGCACTGATCCCTGTGGAACACCACTGGTTACAGACCTCCATTCAGAAAAACACCCTTCCACCGCTACCCTCTGTCTTCTATGGCCAAGATGTGGAGATGCCGGCGTTGGACTGGGGTGAACACAGTAAGAAGTCTCACAACACCAGGTTAAAGTCCAACAGGTTTATTTGGTAGCTTAGGGGTTTTTCTCTGGCCAAGCCAGTTCTGAATCCATCCAGCTAGTTCACCCCTGATCCCATGTGACTTACCTTTTTGTACCAACCTATCATGAGGGAGCTTGTCAAACGTTTTACTAAAGTCCATGTAGACAACATCCACAGCCCTTCCCTCGTCAATCATTTTTGTCACCTCCTCAAAAAACTCAATCAAGTTAGTGAGACATGACCTCCCTTGTACAAAACCATGCTGTCTATCGCTAACAAGACCATTCAGTTCCAAATGTGTATAGATCCTATCCCTAAGAATCTTCTCCAACTATTTCACTGACACTGACATCAAGTTCACTGGCCTATAGTTACCCAGGATATACTTGCTACCCTTCTTAAATAACGGGACAACATTGGCTATCCTCCAATGCTCTGGTACCTCACCAGAGACCAACGAGGAAACAAAGATTTCTGTTAGAGGCCCAGCAATTTCCTTGCTTGTCTCCCTCAGTAATCTGGGATAGATGCAATCTGGCCCTGGAGATTTGTCCACCTCAATGCTTTTTAATACACCGAACACTTCCTCCCTCGTAATGGTGACTTGTCCTAGATGGTTTACATACCCTTCTGAGACAAAGAAGATTCTGAAGGGGTTTGATGAGGTAGATGCTGAGAGATTGTTTCTGCTGGTTAGGAAATGTAAAGCGCAGTCTCAGGATAAGTGGTTGATCATTTAGCATTAAGATGAGGAGACATTCCTTCACACCGAGGGTTGTGAATCTTTGGAATTCTCTACGCCTGCTGTTGATGTGTATCTTGCCATGAATGAGCCCATCGGCAACAAATGTGGGACAGGAACAGCCATGATTGGAGGAGCAGCTCCTTGTAGTATCTTCGACTTGACTTCCCCGTCTTTCTGGCATCTTGAGTGGTAGCTCAAGGGGCCCCGGAGACTGGCTTCAGGGAGCCGCATCCAGCCCGCTGGTTGAGGCTCTGCACAATCCTGCTCTACAGGGGGTTCATGTTGTGGCTCAATGATTAGCACCCCCATCTCTGAGTCATGATAGGTCACGGATTCAAGACTGCCATCTTCGGAAGCTTTGGCGTATGATCGAGGTTGACCCTCTGACAGCACTAAGGAGGTCTGCAACGTTAATTGGACCATCATTTCAGATTAGATTTTCCAGCCCTTCCCGCCAGCGGAATCTTCCGGTCAGTAAAACACGGTAGACATCAGCGGGACAGGAAAATCCTGCCAGCAGCCATTGGTGGACAATTTCCAGCACCGGGTAACACGCCATGGGGGCTGGCTGTAAAATCCCGCCCCCTGAGACAGGAGCCAGCTCCACATCGATACAAAGTCTACGTTACAAATACAACCACGTTGTCAGAAGCAGTATCCTTCAAATGTCACCAAACCCTAAAGTCACAATTCAATCTACAACAGACTGAGGGTGACTGTGCGGTTGTCCACTGTGTGCTGGAAGGTGTTGAAGAAGGGAAAGGGTTAATGTTTTTTTGTACTCAATGTATTTTGTACCTAAAAGGTTGAACTTTGTACCTGGAATGTATCACAAACATAACCCTTCCTTATGGCTAGTCTCCCCTTTGTTTATATTGCTCCTGGTAGTAGTATAAGCCATTTGTTCATGGTTCCCTCGCTTGTTTATATCATTCTGATAAAACAGACAGTTAAATGTACATGTTGGGTTGTAAGTCTTGCTTTCCCGTAGGCTTGTGTATGATTTAAACAAAGGAAGCAGCTACCAAAAGGGAGAGTGCGAGAATGGCCGTTTGAAGGAGGACTCCCACTGGGACAGCTGCAATCGCACACAGTCACTTCAAAGGAAAGGCCGTGGGAAGAGCGGGGGACCAGAGGTTGCATCTTGACGACAACTACCAGGAGAATTGTGCTTTATGACCCAAGGATACCAGATAGCCTCTAACCATAAACCAGAGTGTATCAGAAGCTGTTGAAGGAACTATAATTTATGATCAAGGACTGTTAACTGGACTTTGCTTTATGGCTTGTATTGGGAACCCTGATGTATAAAGGTCCACACTTCTTGTGTTCAGAGAGAACTTTGGCTTCCGCTTTCAAGGGGTCAGGTTCTCCCTCAAGCTTGTGAGAATAAAGCCTTACTGTATTTTGACTCATACCAGCCTCAGAGGTATTTTTACCGACTTCAGGTGTTAATCAATCAAATCCATTGATAAATGCATTCCATTCTACAGTCCAGATGTGTTGTGCCCAAGACAAGGCTGGAAAACTACTCCAAACTTCTGGCCTTCGTGTGGCAGCTGGGTCGGTGGCGGCTGCTAAGATAATTCTTCCCGTGGGGAAATGCCTCCAAGTGTTACCAGCTTGCAAGCTGGGTGGTCCATGTGATCTCGAGGGGCATTTAGAAATCAAAATTAAAAATGAGAGGGAAGTAAGTTGTTCCTCTCATAAACCAGAGTTGACTTGAAGGCAACTGAGTGAGGAGAGTGAGGCATCAGGTTTGGTGCAGAGCTAGAATCTCAGTCATGGGTTGTTGGAATGCAGTTTGTACAATGTACCCTTCAACAGCAGGACAAGCCATATTAGCATTTACCGCTAAAATTGCAACACTGTTTGGGTCCCTTTATCGAAGGAAAGATATACTGGCATTGGAGGCAGTCCAGAGAAAGTTCACTAGGTTGATCCTGAGTATGGACCAAAGGGCATAATCTCAGAGAAAGGGGACCATCCATTTAAGACACAAATGGGGAGGGATTTCTTCTCTCAGGGGGGAGTGAATCAGTGGAATTGTTCAGCGCAGAGGGCTGTAGGGGTTAAGTATGTCCAAGGGTGCGAAGGGCAGATTTTTAATCAGTAAGGGAATGAAGGTTTATGGGAATAAGGCAGGAAGTGAAGGATTATCAGGTCAGGCAGAATCTCACTGAATTTGATTTGATTTGATTTATTATTGTCACATGTATTAACATACGGTGAAAAGTATTGTTTTTTGCGCGCTATACAGACAAAGCATAACGTTCATAGAGAAGGAAATGAGAGCGTGCAGAATGTAGTGTTACAGTCATAGTTAGGGTGCAGAGAAAGATCAACTTAATGCAAGGTAAGTCCATTCAAAAGTCTGACAGCAGCAGGGAAGAAGCTGTTCTTGAGTCGGTTGGTACGTGACCTCAGACTTTTGTATCTTTTTCCCGAAGGAAGAAGGTGGAAGAGCGAATGTCCAGGGTGCATGGGGTCCTTGATTATGCTGGCTGCTTTGCCGAGGCAGCGGGAAGTGTAGACAGAGTCAATGGATGGGAGGCTGGTTTGCGTGATGGATTGGGCTACATTCACGACCTTTTGTAGTTCCTTGTGGTCTTGGGCAGAGCAGGAACCATACCAAGCTGTGATACAACCAGAAAGAATGCTTTCTATGGTGCATCTGTAAAAGTTGGTGAGAGTCGTAGCTGACATGCCAAATTTCCTTAGTCTTCTGAGAAAGTAGAGGCGTTGGTGGGCTTTCTTAACTATAGTGTCGGCATGGAGGGAACCAGGACAGGTTGTTGGTGATCTGGACACCTAAAAACTGGTGAGGTGAATAGGATAGATACATTTAAGAGGAGGCTGCGTAGACACATGAGGGAGGAAACAATAGCAGGCTATGCTGATAGGCTGAGATGAAGAGGGCTTGGAGGAGGATCGTGAACACAGCTGTGCAGCAGTAGGGCCTGATGGTGTTTTGGTGCTGTAGATTCTGTGTGATAGAACTCGATGTTCTTCACACGAATCGAGTGCACCAGAGTCACTCGCTTGATTTGGATCAATTTGCCATTTATGTGGGTGTCCAGATCTGCTCTGAAAATGCAATGTACCAGTGTCTCGAGGATCCATGTTGCAAGTAACCAATATATCAACAGGATAGCTTTACTGAACAAGCACTTCTCGAGCGAGGAGGTGCTACGTCTTGTCAAGTAACCAGTTCATCACTCACTAATTGATGTGTTCCTCCAGTGCAGCTATATCTGTTCCTTCACCCAGCAAAACAGTCAAGGTCAGTAATCAATAAGTGTTATAAGAAAACGCGACTGTGTGATGCTGACCCAGGAATCCAACAAAGCGACTGAATCCGTTACATAAGCTCATAGGATATCATGGCTGGATCAGGAAGGAATCCTCTTCAACCTATCATATAGAGCACACACTCTATATTCTGTACTGAGGGAGTGCCGCACTGTCAGAGGGTCAGTACTGAGGGAGTGCCGCACTGTCAGTGGGTAAGTACTGAGGGAGTGCCGCACTGTCAGAGGGTCAGTACTGAGGGAGTGCTGCACTGTCAGAGGGTCAGTACTGAGGGAGAGTCGCACTGTCAGAGGGTCAGTACTGAGGGAGTGCCGCACTGTCAGAGGGTCAGTACTGAGGGAGTGCCGCACTGTCAGAGGGTCAGCACAGAGGGAGTGTCGCACTGTCAGAGGGTCAGTGCTGAGGGAGTGCCGTACTGTCAGAGGGTCAGTACTGAGGGGGTGCCACACTGTCAGAGGGTCAGTAGTGAGGGAGTGTTGCACTATCAGAGGGTCAGTACTGAGGGAGTGCTGCATTGTCAGAGGGTCAGTACTGAGGGAGTGTTGCACTGTCAGAGGGTCAGTACTGAGGGAGTGCTGCACTGTCAGAGGGTCAGTACTGAGGGAGTGCTGCACTGTCAGAGTGTCAGTACTGAGGGAGTGCCGCACTGTCAGAGGGTCAGTACTGAGGGAGTGCTGCACTGTCAGAGGGTCAGTACTGAGGGAGTGCTGCACTGTCAGAGGGTCAGTACTGAGGGAGTGCTGCACTGTCAGAGGGTCAGTGCTGAGGGAGTGCTGCACTGTCAGAGGGTCAGTGCTGAGGGAGTGCTGCACTGTCAGAGGGTCAGTACTGAGGGAGTGCTGCACTGTCAGAGGGTCAGTGCTGAGGGAGTGCCGCACTGTCAGAGGGTCAGTACTGAGGGAGTGCCGCACTGTCAGAGGGTCAGTACTGAGGGAGTGCCGCACTGTCAGAGGGTCAGTACTGAGGGAGTGCCGCACTGTCAGAGGGTCAGTACTGAGGGAGTGCCGCACTGTCAGAGGGTCAGTACTGAGGGAGTGCCGCACTGTCAGAGGGTCAGTACTGAGGGAGTGCCGCACTGTCAGAGGGTCAGTGCTGAGGGAGTGCCGCAATGCCAGAGGGTCAGTACTGAGGGAGTGCCGCACTGTCAGAGGGTCAGTGCTGAGGGAGTGCCGCACTGTCAGAGGATCAGTACTGAGGGAGTGCCGCACTGTCAGAGGGTCAGTGCTGAGGGAGTGCCGCACTGTCAGAGGGTCAGTACTGAGGGAGTGCCGCACTGTCAGAGGGTCAGTACTGAGGGAGTGCCGCAC
The DNA here is from genome assembly GCF_964213995.1 of Mustelus asterias. Classification (NCBI taxonomy): domain Eukaryota; kingdom Metazoa; phylum Chordata; class Chondrichthyes; order Carcharhiniformes; family Triakidae; genus Mustelus; species Mustelus asterias. The sequence continues at coordinate 73,386,229 of NC_135822.1, forward strand.
TGTCAGAGGGTCAGTACTGAGGGAGTGCCGCACTGTCAGAGGGTCAGTACTGAGGGAGTGCCGCACTGTCAGAGGGTCAGTACTGAGCAGTGCGGATACTTGGGGACATATAAAGTGCCATCGATAGGGAAGTGGAGTGAGGAGGTATATATTTGTACTGTTCCACTCTTTGACTAAATCAAAGCTAAGTAAACATTGGTTGTTGGTTCATCCTTCTCAAACGGGTTTGATAGAATTTTTTGTTAGAGAATCTCTACAGTGCTGAAGAGGCTATTCGGCCCATCGAGTCTACACCGTCTCTCTTACCAATACCGAGTACCTTGCCTAAGCCTTTTCCTTGCCCTATCCTGGTAACCCCACACGTGTCCCATGGCTAATCCATCTAACCTACATGTTCTGGGACACAAGGAAGCAATTTAGCATGGCCAATCCACCTGACCTGCATATCTTTGAAGTGTGGGAGGAAACCGGAGCACCCGGGGAAACCCACGCAGACACGGAGAGAATGTGCAAACTCCACACAGACAGTGAGCCAGGGCTGTAATTGAACCTGGGTCCCTGGTGCTGTGAGATAGCAGTGCTAACCATTGTGCCACCATGCTGGTTATTAGGCTTTGAACAGGCCAACCTTCCTCATTGGGAGCAGTGCTGCGAAGACAGAGAGGTTCTGTGATGTCGAGCCTGCATTATCACATCTCTACCATTCCACACCGTCCTGGGCAGAATTCAGAATGGTCTGCAGTGAAGGGAAACTGACCCTGGAAAACAGGTTGCACTTTCTGCCTCATTCCTAACCAGGCAAGTCTCATGGGCCAACTGAGGAGATATAAAGCTTCTGATGTTATATCCCACATGCCTGAGTTAACATATCAGCACAAGTCTGGCAAGGCCACTCACTGATCAAACATACATACAAACTCTCACATACACACTCTCACACACACACTCACACATACACATTCTCACATATACGCTCTCACATACACACTCTTACATACACACTCTCACATACACGCTCACACATACACACTCACACATACACGCTCTCACATACACACTCTCACATACACACTCTCACATATACGCTCACACATACACACTCTCACATACACACTCTCACATATACGCTCTCACATACACACTCTCACATACACACTCTCACATACACACTCTCACATATACGCTCACACATACACACTCTCACATACACACTCTCACATATACGCTCTCACATACACACTCTCACATACACACTCTCACATACACACTCTCACATACATGCTCACACATACACACTCTCACATACACACTCTCACATACACACTCTCACATACACACTCTCACACACACACTCACACATACACATTCTCACATATACGCTCTCACATACACACTCTTACATACACACACACATACACGCTCTCACATACACACTCTCACATACACACTCTCACATATACGCTCACACATACACACTCTCACATACACACTCTCACATATACGCTCTCACATACACACTCTCACATACACACTCTCACATACACACTCTCACATATACGCTCACACATACACACTCTCACATACAGACTCTCACATATACGCTCTCACATACACACTCTCACATACACACTCTCACATACACGCTCTCACATACATGCTCACACATACACACTCTCACATACACACTCTCACATATACGCTCTCACATACACACTCTCACATATACACTCACACATACACGCTCTCACACACACACTCACACATACACATTCTCACATATACGCTCTCACATACACACTCTTACATACACACTCACACATACACGCTCTCACATACACACTCTCACATACACACTCTCACATATACGCTCACACATACACACTCTCACATACACACTCTCACATATACGCTCTCACATACACACTCTCACATACACACTCTCACATACACACTCTCACATATACGCTCACACATACACACTCTCACATACACACTCTCACATATACGCTCTCACATACACACTCTCACATACACACTCTCACATACACACTCTCACATACATGCTCACACATACACACTCTCACATACACACTCTCACATACACACTCTCACATACACACTCTCACACACACACTCACACATACACATTCTCACATATACGCTCTCACATACACACTCTTACATACACACTCACACATACACGCTCTCACATACACACTCTCACATACACACTCTCACATATACGCTCACACATACACACTCTCACATACACACTCTCACATATACGCTCTCACATACACACTCTCACATACACACTCTCACATACACACTCTCACATATACGCTCACACATACACACTCTCACATACACACTCTCACATATACGCTCTCACATACACACTCTCACATACACACTCTCACATACACGCTCTCACATACATGCTCACACATACACACTCTCACATACACACTCTCACATATACGCTCTCACATACACACATAGAACATAGAACATAGAACATTACAGCGCAGAAAAGTCCCTTCGGCCCACGATGTTGCACCGACCAGTTAAAAAAAAACAAAAAACTGTGACCCTCCAACCTAAACCAATTTCTTTTCGTCCATGAACCTATCTACGGATCTCTTAAACGCCCCCAAACTAGGCGCATTTACTACTGATGCTGGCAGGGCATTCCAATCCCTCACCACCCTCTGGGTAAAGAACCTACCCCTGACATCGGTTCTATAACTACCCCCCCTCAATTTAAAGCCATGCCCCCTCGTGCTGGATTTCTCCATCAGAGGAAAAAGGCTATCACTATCCACCCTATCTAAACCTCTAATCATCTTATATGTTTCAATAAGATCCCCTCTTAGCCGCCGCCTTTCCAGCGAAAACAATCCCAAATCCCTCAGCCTCTCCTCATAGGATCTCCCCTCCATACCAGGCAACATCCTGGTAAACCTCCTCTGCACCCTCTCCAAAGCCTCCACATCCTTCCTGTAATGTGGGGACCAGAACTGCACACAATACTCCAAGTGCGGCCGCACCAGAGTTGTGTACAGTTGCAACATAACGCTACGACTCCTAAATTCAATCCCCCTACCAATAAACGCCAAGACACCATATGCCTTCTTAACAACCTTATCTACTTGATTCCCAACTTTCAGGGATCTATGCACACATACACCTAGATCCCTCTGCTCCTCCACACTATTCAAAGTCCTCCCGTTAGCCCTATACTCAACACATCTGTTATTCCTACCAAAGTGAATTACCTCACACTTCTCCGCATTAAACTCCATCCGCCACCTCTCGGCCCAACTTTGCAACCTGTCTAAGTCTTCCTGCAAACTACGACACCCTTCCTCACATATACACTCACACATACACGCTCTCACATACATACTCACACATACACGCTCCCACATACACGCTCACACATACACACTCTCACATACACACTCTCACATACACGCTCTCACATACACACTCTCACATACACACTCTCACATACACGCACCCACATACACGCTCCCACATACACGCGCACACATACACACTCACACATACACGCTCACACATACACACTCTCACATACACGCTCTCACATACACACTCACACATACATGCTCTCACATACACACTCTCACATACACACTCACACATACACACTCACACATACACGCTCACACATACACGCTCTCACATACACACTCTCACATACACACTCACACATACACACTCACACATACACACTCTCACATACACACTCTCACATACACACTCACACATACACGCTCTCACACACACACTCACACATACACGCTCCCACATACACACACTCACATACACACACACGCATACACACACACACATACACACTCTCACATACACGCTCTCACATACACACTCTCACATACACACTCTCACATATACGCTCTCACACACACACTCACACATACACGCTCACACATACACACTCTCACATACACACTCTCACATACACACTCACACATACACACTCTCACATACACACTCTCACATACACACTCTCACATACACACTCTCACATATACGCTCTCACATACACACTCTCACATGCACATTCACACATACACACTCACACATACACGCTCACACATACACGCTCTCACATACACACTCTCACATACACGCTCCCACATACACGGTCCCACATACACGCGCACACATACACACTCACACATACACGCTCACACATACACGCTCTCAGATACACACTCTCACATACACACTCTCACATACACACTCTCACATACACACTCTCACATACACGCTCCCACATACACGCTCCCACATACACGCGCACACATACACACTCACACATACACGCTCACACATACACACTCTCACATACACGCTCTCACATACACACTCTCACATACATGCTCACACATACACACTCACACATACACACTCACACATACACGCTCTCACATACACTCTCACACATACATGCTCTCACATACACACTCTCACATACACACTCACACATACACACTCACACATACACGCTCACACATACACGCTCTCACATACACACTCTCACATACACACTCACACATACACACTCACACATACACACTCTCACATACACACTCTCACATACACACTCACACATACACGCTCTCACACACACACTCACACATACACGCTCCCACATACATACACTCACATACACACACACACATACACACACACACATACACACTCTCACATACACGCTCTCACATACACACTCTCACATACACACTCTCACATATACGCTCTCACACACACACTCACACATACACGCTCACACATACACACTCTCACATACACACTCTCACATACACACTCACACATACACGCTCTCACATACACACTCTCACATACACACTCTCACATATACGCTCTCACATATACGCTCTCACATACACACTCTCACATGCACATTCACACATACACACTCACACATACACGCTCACACATACACGCTCTCACATACACACTCTCACATACACGCTCCCACATACACGGTCCCACATACACGCGCACACATACACACTCACACATACACGCTCACACATACACGCTCTCAGATACACACTCTCACATACACACTCTCACATACACACTCACACATACACGCTCTCACATACACGCTCTCACATACACACTCTCACATACACGCTCACACATACACACTCTCACATACACGCTCCCACATACACGGTCCCACATACACGCGCACACATACACACTCACACATACACGCTCACACATACACGCTCTCAGATACACACTCTCACATACACACTCTCACATACACACTCACACATACACGCTCTCACATACACGCTCTCACATACACACTCTCACATACACGCTCACACATACACATTCACACATACACACTCACACATACTCGCTCACACATACACGCTCTCACATACACACTCTCACATACACGCTCACACATACACACTCTCACATACACGCGCACACATACATGCTCCCACATACACCCTCTCACATACACCCTCTCACATACACACTCTCACATACACGCTCTCACATACACACTCTCACATACATGCTCACACATACACACTCACACATACACACTGACACATACACGCTCTCACATACACACTCACACATACATGCTCTCACATACACACTCACACATACATGCTCTCACATACACGCGCACACATACACGCTCCCACATACACACTCTCACATATACATATACACTCACACATACACACTCACACATACACACTCTCACATACACACTCTCACATATACATATACACTCTCACATACACACTCACACATACACACTCTCACATACACACTCTCACATACATGCTCACACATACACGCTCACACATACACGCTCCCACATACACACACTCACATATACATATACACTCACACATACACACTCTCACATACACACTCTCACATACATGCCCTCACATACACACTCACACATACACACTCTCACATACACACTCTCCACATACACACTCCCACATACACACTCACACATACAAACTCTCACATACACACTCTCACATACATGCTCCCACATACACGCGCACACATACACGCTCACGCATACACGCTCTCACATACACGCTCTCACATACACACTCTCACATACACACTCACACATACACACTCTCACATACACGCTCACACATACACACTCTCACATACACGCTCTCACATACACACTCTCACATACACACTCTCACATACATGCTCACACATACACACTCACACATACACACTGACACATACACGCTCTCATATACACGCTCTCACATACACACTCTCACATACATGCTCACACATACACACTCACACATACACGCTCCCACATACACACTCTCACATACACGCTCACACATACACACTCACACATACATGCTCATACATACACGCGCACACATACACGCTCCCACATACACACTCTCACATACACATTCGCACATACACACTCTCACATACACACTCTCACATACACACTCACACATACATGCTCACACATACACGCTCACACATACGCGCTCTCACATACACGCTCTCACATACACACTTACACATACATGCTCACACATACACACTCACACATACATGCTCATACATACACGCTCACACATACACACTCACACATACACACACTCACATACACGCTCTCACATACACGCTCTCACATACACGCTCTCACATACACACTCACACATACATGCTCGCACATACATACTCACACATACACGCTCCCACATATACATATACACTCTCACATACACACTCACACATACATGCTCTCACATACACACTCACACATACATGCTCTCACATACTCGCGCACACATACACGCTCCCACATACACACTCTCACATATACATATACTCTCACACATACACACTCACACATACACACTCTCACATACACACTCTCACATACATGCTCACACATACACGCTCACACATACACACTCTCACATACACACTCTCACATACACACTCTCACATACACGCTCTCACATACACACACACATGCACACTCTCACATACACACTCACACATACACACTCACACATACAAACTCTCACATACACACTCTCACATACACACTCTCACATACACACTCTCACATACACACTCACACATACAGGCTCACACATACACGCTCTCACATACACACTCTCACATACACACTCACACATACAGGCTCACACATACACACTCCCACATACACGCTCTCATTCTCACACACAGCTAGACAACAGCCACTTTGCAACTTCTGCATGCACAGCGGAACAGGAAGAGCAGGAAAGGGAGCATAATTGTGCTCGATCAGTTCCATCTACGTTAAATTGGATTATGAAGAAGAAGCGTACCACAGCATAAATAGCTGCAAGGAATCTAATTATCATGTTGTACACTGATAGCTCAGTCTGGACACACATCCTTGTTATCTGCACTTTGCAATTAACCAAATTCCATTCCATTAATCTCTGCCTTCAGCAGAACGAGGGTGCCTTTGTTTGTCAGTCATGGTTTTCCGTTAGTTGTACCCTTGTAGATGTTTCTTCTACCTCCACTGCCCTGAGATGATATCAGGGACGTGACTGTGCTTGATCCTGCCTTGAATATAAAGTCAACAACACACTTCAGACTGTATTCATCTTTCCTCCCCTCCAATTTTACTTCTGATTCAAGAAAAGAACCAGCGGGGATAGGCCACGGTCAAAATCCGGTACAGCAGGATCAGTGAACATCGGCCTATAATCATAGAATCATAGAAATCAGAGAATCCCTACAGTACAGAAAGAGGCCATTCGGCCCATCGAGACCGACCACAATCCCACCCAGGCCCTACCCCCATATCTACCCAATAACTGTGTGATGACTTCAGCCAGGCTAATGAATTTGGCTTGCTAGAGTACGAACTATGTGATCAGTCCTCATTATCGACCCCGATAATCACCTTTTGATTTGATATTTTAAGTTTCCTTTCGACTTTGTTTTTGGTTCGGGCTGTTCCCCCTCTTTTTGGGGAGCTGTCCCTTTCACTTTGTCCCGAAGTTAATTTGAGTTTGTTTACTTGTTTGGTATCAAAAGAGCTACCTGATGAGTCCTAACTGATGGTTAAATCAGGGAGCCTCATGCTCCCTATTTAAAGCAGGTGTGTCAGACTCTCAGCCTGCATTTCAGCAGGGAGCAACTGGAGAGCTGGCTGTGTACAGATGTATGGTGTAAATAAAGTAACTTGGTGATGGGACTTTCGCCTCCGTGGAGTTATTACAAACTCTTACGATTATGGCTATGGGGATGAGGTGCCTGGTTCTATCTGTTCTACAAACAGCCACACTCACGTAAACTCACACCCACACTGACACCCATCTCGTCCCCTTCACAGTATCAAAATGTAAAACCATTTGAAACTTAAGAACTAGGACCGGGGCTGAGTGTATGTCCCCTCAGGCCTGGCTACAGCAGCATATATTGCCCATCTGTAATTGCCCTTGTAAAGGTGGTGGTGATCTGCGTTCCTGAACTTCTGCATTCCATGTGATGTAGAAACATCATGTGGAGATGCCAGCGTTGGACTGGGGTAAACACAGTAAGAAGTTTAACAACACCAGGATGCTTGTGTGGCTTTTGCTACCAAATAAACCTGTTGGACTTTAACCTGGTGGACTCTAACATCTGCCTAGTGATCCCGGCGCTCAATCATCTGGGCTCACCCCACTTTATGGCCTCACCAGAAAAGGTTCTCGCTGGTGAAGAATAGACACGCCCCCATGAGCTGGGGGCAGTCGCCTTGGCTTCGCCGGTGGAACCGGAGGACATTGAGGCCCCCCCCGGGAGGCTGAGGGCAAGGGGGAGTGCCTGAGGCAGTGGCAGACTGGCATCTGGGCAATGCCCACTGGGCAAGGGGGTGGGGCTAATGGGGAGGGGCCAGTCATAGGCGGGGCTAGTGAGAATAGGGGCCAGTAGGGGCAGGGCCAATGGGAGGAGAGACAATGGGGGCAAAGGCTCATGGAGGGAGAGGCTAATGGGGGAGGAGCCCACTGCCCCTCTGCAGTAATCGGTGGAGGGAGGGGGGATCCCCAATCGGTCTGGGCGGCAGGGGGATTGGCGGGGGCTATATCTCAGGCTGCGGGCCCCCGCGTTTGCAGGCGGGGTGAGGGACCTGCTTCAGGCAGCCTGCAGCAGCAGGGGCCTGACAGCTCTCTCTTGTCTGTCATACCCCACCACTGCTAATGAGCACGTGCAGCATCAGAGGCCTGCACATGCGCACTAGCTACCTCTGCAGGCTTTCAGGCATGTTAAGCCCCGCCCACAGGCTTCTGCAGCGAGCAATAGGCTTGCTGATAGTTTTGCAGGCAGTGTGCGTATGGGCGGGGCCTGAAAACACACCCAAAAAACCGCTCTGAAACTCCCAGTTTCAAGTCCGCCCAGCACTTCGAAAAAAAATGGTAAAATCGCCCCCTGTGAGTCAGAAATGATTGGATGGAACATCAGCTCCAAAAGATTCAGAGCCAAATAGGGGGCAGGAAGGTGGATCTAATTAATGGGATGCATCGGCACAATTTGGGTGGGGAAAATCTAAGGCATGGCCTCCCTTTTAAGACATTTTTCCATATCTTATCTCTGGAGAGCGCGCCCAGGTGTAATATCCCTCCCTGTCCAACTCCCACTGTGTGTTAATACATGTGACAATAATAAATTAAATCCAATCAAATCAACTTATTTTGATCGTCACAAGGGGTCGGAGAAATATTTCCCAGAATTTTTTTCCCATATTGGCCCTGGGTTTTTAACTCTGGTTTTTCGCCTCTCCCTGGAGATCACATGGTCTGGGGTGGGGGTGGGGATTGGTCGATATGTTGTGATTTAAAGTTTAAAGTTTATTTATTAGTCACAAGTCAGGCTTACATTAACACTGCAATGAAGTTACTGTGAAATTCCCCTAGTCGCCACACTCCGGCGCCTGTTCGGGTCGATGCACCCTAACCAGCACGTCTTTCAGACTGTGGGAGGAAACCGGAGCACCCGGAGGAAACCCACGCAGGCACGGGGAGAATGTGCAGACTCCGCACAGACAGTGACCTGAACATGGCATCAGAGTTGTTGTGGGAGAATGTAAGACGGAGCAGGGAGGAAGCTGAGTGTCCATCAGTCAACATTTCAAATCTCATTATTTCAACAACAATTTCAAATCTGAAAATAAATCTGGACTGAAACTGGGGACATTTTCTGTGTGTTTTTTGATTGGTGCGGAAGCCATAGCTGGGGACAGAAATGGGAAGCACAGAGTTCTCCTTCAGATTCAGACTGGGCAGTTTTTTAAATCAGTCCTGGGATGTGGGTATCACTGGCAGTTCTAGCGTTTATTACCCATCTTTAGTTGACCTGGTGTCACCTTGTTGACTCCAACTGAGTGGCTTGCCGGGGCCATTTCAGAGAGTATTTAAGAGAACCACATTGCTGTGGGCATGGACTCACATCGAGGCCAGACCGAGTAAGGATGTTACATTCCCTTCCCTAAAGGACATGAGTGAATCAGATGGGCTGTTTTTAAACAACAATCGGGGATAGTTACAGGGTCATATTCAGAGACATGAGATTTTAAATTTCAGATTATGATTTTGTTCATTGAATTTAAATATCCGGGTGTGATTTGAACTCACATCTCTGGATTATTGATGCAGACCTCCTGATGATTAGCCCAGCCTCATCAAGCTCATCCTATCCCGCAGAACTTCCCACACACCCATCCCATCTTCCAGTGACCCTACCGCTTGCAACTGAAAGAGAGGTGACCAATTCAGGAAAAAGCTCAGGGCAATTGTTCTCCCCACTCCCTGAGGCTCCCAGGAGAGAGGACGTTGTTAATCCCAAGACAACACATCCTAAACTCATCGCTAACTCCCAATAATGGATAGCAGCTTCCCCGGAATTTATCACGGTGGCACAGTGGTCAGCACTGCTGCTTCACAGCGCCAAGGTCCCAGGTTCGATTCCCACTTGGGTCACTGTCTGTTCGGAGTCTGCACACTCCCCCCGTGTCTGCGTGGGTTTCCTGCGGGTGCTCCGGTTTCCTCCCACAGTCCAAAAGACGTGCTGGCTAAGGTGCATTGGCCATGCAAAGTTATGTTGCAGCTGTATAAGGTGCTGGTGAGGCCACACCTGGAGTACTGTGTACAGTTTTGGTCTCCTTACTTGAGAAAGGATATACTGGCACTGGAGGGGGTGCAGAGGAGATTCACTAGGCTGATTCCGGAGTTGAGAGGGTTGGCTTATGAGGAGAGACTGGAGCTATACTCATTGGAATTCAGAAGAATGAGGGGAGATCTTATAGAAACATACAAGATTATGAAGGGAATAGATAAGATAGAAGCAGGGAAGTTGTTTCCACTGGCGGGTGAAGCTAGAACTGGAGGGGCATAGCCTCAAAATAAGGGGGAGCAGATTTAGGACTGAGTTGAGGAGGAACTTCTTCACACAAAGGGTTGTGAATCTGTGGAATTCCCTGCCCAGTGAAGCAGTTGAGGCTACCTCATTGAATGTTTTTAAGGCAAGGATAGATAGATTTTTGAACAGTAAAGAAATTAAGGGTTATGGTGAGTGGGCGGGTAAGTGGAGCTGAGTCCACAAAAAGATCAGCCATGATCTTATTGAATGGCGGAGCAGGCTCAAGGGGCCAGATGGCCGATTCCTGCTCCTAGTTCTTATGTTCTTGTGCTAAATTCTCCCTCAGTGTTCCCGAACAGGCGCCGGAGTGTGGCGACGAGGGGACTTTCACAGGAACTTCATTGCAGTGTTGATGTAAGCCTACTTGTGACACTAGTAAATGAACTTTAAAACTTTAAGTTCCCGTTTCAAGGTCTGTATTTACCCTGCATCCACCGTGTGTTCTGTGTGTTTGATCCGGATCATGATGACGGAGTGAGACAGCACGGAGGGAGGCCATTCAGCCCATTGTGTTTGTAAATTATCTGTGTAAGAAGAAAGAGAAAATTTGGTGGATGAAAAGGAAAACTAAAATGCCAAGGAACATTAAGCTAAATCGCAACATTTTTCACAGGATACAAATTTTAAAAAAGGTGTGATGGGACTGAACCGTTTAATAATGGAAGGAATGATATTGCAATAATTTTTAAATTGTTTTGCCACTGTGAGACGTTCCGAACAGCTTCACAACCATTTATATTTGCTCAACGCTTTAAATGTAATGAAACACCCCAGGATGCTTCACGGGGCATTCTGAAACAAAGTGTGAGGCGGACCCACAGAAGGAGATATTCAATCAGCTGATCAGAAACTTGGTCAATGAGATTGGTTTTCATCAGTGTGTCTGAGGTGGAAATCCAGCGTAGAGTTTGAGGGAGGGAAGTCCAGCACTTGGGGTCCATGCAAGCGGAGGGACAACCACCAGAGGTGATGAGATTAAAATCGAGGGGCAGAATGAGAGAAGCTCAGAGATCTCGGAGGGTTGTGGGGCTAATGAAGATTACAGAGTCAAGGAAGGGTTAGTGAACAAGGGTGAGAATTTCCACATGTTTTTTTGATCAAGGTGGGACATCAGATTTCCTTCTCTGAAGGACATCAGTAAACCAGATGGGTCTTTTTCTGAACAATTGATGATAATTGCGTGGTCACTGTACAGGGGGGGATAGTGAGTGTATAGGTCAGCAAACACAAGGGTGATACTGGTGGGGCGTAGGGGGAGAGGGAAATAGAGAGAATAGGGCTTACTGAGAGTTAGGACATAGGGAGCAGGATTGTATACATCTAAACTCAAAAGCTCATCTTGGAGTCAAGTCTGAGAAGGTTGGAAATAGACTGGCTTCCCTTCAGACTAGTGTCAGGGGGAGGGATGGATCCGGTACAGCGTGTTGTGTGAGGACTGAAAACCACAGCCTCGGATTCCCCAACATTTAATTGGAGGGGGAATTCTCTGGGATGTTGGATAAGCAAGAACAATAATTTAGCATCAGTGGAGGAATCAAGAGAAGGGGATGGCCAAGGTAAAGCTGGGTGCTGCCCTTGAACAGCACGTGGAGACCCACACTGTGCTTTCGGATCAAGTCAATGAGCAGGGCTGAGGAGTGCAGCCAGGCATCAGCCCTTGAGGGTCTTCACAGGGAACGGTGCAGGAGCAGGAAGAGCAGCCATTGCAAGTGGCGACAGTTAATGGGTGACCATGGAGCCACATTAGGGCAGTCCAACCTCCTGGACAACAGTGCAAAGGCAGAAGTGGGTGGTGGAGAGGGGGGGGGGGCATCCGTGTCAAAGGCTGTGGACGCGTGGAGAGGGAGGAGAGGAAGGTTACCGTTGTCAGAAATAGGGTCGCCAACTCGGGGTGGACATACTCTGGGGAGTGGCATCTCACGTGGCGAGATAATTGAATATCTTCACTGGCCCAGTTCCTCCCCCACTCCACCGTCTCATCCCACTCCCCCGGCCACCCTCACAGGTTCAGTTGTTTGACACACCACCCCCCGCCCCGCTACCCCCCCCTCCCCCCCCACCCCGCAGCCCCCACCCCCACCCCACCCCAGCCACAGAACAACCAACTTGTGGACAGGTGAGTGTTTAATTCTGGGTCCTAACAAGTTCCATGTCCCCCAGATTAGAAGAAAACCAATCAGCACCTGGACTGCGCTGACTGAGCTAATGGAGCACCATTCTCCATAACAGCCAATGTTGAAGTTGGTAAAAATCCCCCGACTACCCTCCCAGTGACATGAACAGTTAAGCCAGCGCCTTCACTGGCACTCAAATCTCAGCACAGCACAGAGGTTCATAGCTCCTTGAAAGTGGAGTCACAGGTGGACAGAGTGGTGAAGAAGGCATTCATCATGCTTGGTTTCATTGGTCAGAACATTGAATACAGGAGTTGGGACGTCTTGTTGAAGTTGTACAAGACATTGGTAAGGCCGCATTTGGAATACTGTGTGCAGTTCTGGTCACCCTATTATAGAAAGGACATTATTAAGCTAGAAAGAATGCAGAAAAGATTGACTAGGATGCTACTGGGACTTGATGGTTTAAGTTATAAGGAGAGGCTGGATAGACTGGGACTTTTTACTCTGGAGCGTAGGAGGCTGAGGGGTGATCTTATAGAGGTCTATAAAATAATGAGGGGCATAGATCAGCTGGATAGTCAATATCTTTTCCCAAAGGTAGGGGAGTCTAAAACTAGAGGGCATAGGTTTAAGATGAGAGGGGAGAGATACAAAAGGGTCCAGAGGGGCAATTTTTTCACACAGAGGGTGGTGAGTGCCTGGAACGAGCTGCCAGAGGTAGTAGTAGAGGCGGGTACAATTTTGTCTTTTAAAAAGCATTTTTTAAAAAGGGCCTGTTTCCATGCTGTAAATCTCTATGACTCCATGAGATCAAAAGGTGATGCATTCAAGATGCTGGGGGTGGCACAGTGGTTAGCACTGCTGCCTCCAGCACCAGTGACCCGGGTCCCAGTTTCGGTTCCAGCCTCAGGTGACTCTCCGTGTGGAGTCTGCACATTCTTCCCATGTCTGCGTCAGTTTCCTTTGGTTGCTCTGGGCTCCCCCCACAGTGCAAAGATGTGTAGGTCAGGTGGATTGGCCATGATAATGTGTAGGGTTACGGGGATGGGGTGGAGGAGAGGGCCTGGGTAAGATATTCTGTCAGACGATGCAGAGTTGATGGGCCGAATGGCCTCCTTCTGCACTGTTGGGATTCTATGATTTAACAGTTTTAACCCCTTACTCAGAACACAAACCGCTTAAGTCACGGACTCCACCCGGCCGCCACTTGCAGAACCTGTGAGTGCTGAACGCAGAAACCATGTCCAGAGCAATTTATTGGGCACCCAATCTGGTGAATTATATCCCTTCAGGATGTGTCTGCGTAACTTTCCCAAGAAAATATCGGGAAACAATCCCATCAGCCCCGGTTGGTGTTCAAGTCGCCAACTTTGTGTGTTCTTCTCCCGGCACCTGGTGCAAGGAGGAAAACTGAATCCTTCGCCTTTTAAAAGCTCGCTGATTGTTTTGAGACATCAATTGAGGCCAATTCCAGGAGCTACCGGCCATTGCAAGCGGGGGTTGGTAACCCTCATCACAAGCACATAGGGTGTCAATTGTGACTTCAGTAAGAGCTGTTTGGGCAATGCGACAGGGGCAGAGTCATAACGCCTTGGCCGAGATTCTGTGACAAGTGGTGTTCCTCAGGGATCAGTGCCGGGACCTTTGCTGTTTGTAATATATATAAATGATTTGGAGGAAAATGTAACTGATTTGATTAGTAAGTTTGCGAACGACACAAAGGTTGTTGGATTTGCGGATAGCGACGAGGACCATCAGAGGATACAGCAGGATATAGATCAGTTGGAGACTTGGGCGGAGAAGTGGCAGATGGAGTTTAATCCGGACAAATGTGAGGTAATGCATTTTGGAAGGTCTAATACAGATAGAAAATATACAGTAAATGGCAGAACCCTTAAGAGTATTGATAGGCAGAGGGATCTGGGTGTACAGATACACAGGTCACTGAAAGTGGCAATGCAGGTGGAGAAGGTAGTCAAGAAGGCATACGGCATGCTTGCCTTCATCGGATGGGGTATTGAGTTTAAAAATTGGCAAGTCATGTTGCAGCTTTATTGAACCTTAGTTAGGCCGCACTTGGAATATCGTGTTCAATTCTGGTTGCCACACTACCAGAAGAATGTGGAGGCTTTGGAGAGGGTACAGAAAAGATTTACCAAGATGTTGCCTGGGATGGAGGGCATTAGCTATGAGGAGACGTTGGAGAAACTTGGTTTGTTCTCACTGGAACGACGGAGGTTGAGGGGTGACCTGATAGAATTCTACAAGATTATGAGGGGCATGGACAGAGTGGATAGTCAGAAGCTTTGTCCCAGGGTGGAAAAGTCAATTACTAGGGGGCACAGGTTTAAGGTGCGAAGGGCAAGGTTTAAAGGAGATGTACGAGACAGATTTTTTATGCAGAGTGTAGTGGGTGCCTGGAACTTGCTGCCGGGGGAGGTAGTGGAAGCAGATACGATAGTGAGTTTTAAGGAACGCCTTGACAAATGCATGAATAGGATGGGAATAGAGGGATATGGTCCCCGGAAGGGTAGGGGGTTTTAGTTCAGTCGGGCAACATGGTCGGTGCAGGCTTGGAGGGCCGAAGGGCCTGTTCCTGTGCTGTAATTTTCTTTGTTCTGTTCTCCGGTCGCTCCTGTAGGCAAGATCTCCCTGTGACACTGAGGCTGGGATATCTGACACAAGAAACCCCGCTGAAAGGAAGATCCCACTGCGTGCCAGTGGTGGGCCAATTAGATGCCAGGAGACACGCCAGCCGTGGGCACCATTGCCAGCAGGACTGGAAAATTCCAGCTGGTAACTCCATTTCTCTCCTCTCTGCCCCCTCAGATGCTACCCGACCTGCTGAGCTTTTCCAGCACTTTCCAACCTCATTTCGAACATGGAGTTCCAAATAAAAATCAGATTGAAAAATGTGTTTCACTACAAAAAAAAATATTTGGTTTGTTTACGGGGCCGTTTTAAACATCTATTTTTTGCTCACACAAAAAAAAACACCTTTATCTGAAAGTCTCTGCTGAAGCTGCCCTTCAACTGGGGCGACTGTCCCCACCGGAGCAGGTCAGAGGCTGGGAATACTGCGGCGAGTAACTCACCTCCTGACTCCCCTAAAGCCCGTCCACCATCTACAAGGCACAAATCAGGAGTGTGATAGAATACTCCCCACTTGCCTGGATGGGTGCAGCTCCAACAACACTCAAGAAGCTCGACACCATCCAGGACAAAGCAGCCTCGCTTGATTGGCACCCCATCTACCAACGTTCAATCCCTCCACCACCGACGCTCAGTAGCAGCAGTGTGTACTATCTACAAGATGCACTGCAGCAACTCACCAAGATCCTGAGACAGCACCTTCCGAACCCACAACCACTTCCATCTAGAAGGACAAGGTCAGCAGATACAGGGGGAACACCACCACCTGCAAGTTCCCCTCCAAGCCACTCACCATCCTGACTTGGAAATATATCGGCGTTCCTTCGCAGTGCTAGCCATTGTGCCACCACGCCGACCCATCTGCACCATACATCTCAACATTCCAGGGAAAGAAGCTTCTCGGAATCCCGATTGTATTTAATACCAACCAACCTGCATTTTATCTTTCCAAATCTCCCCATCCCCCCCCCCCCGCCCCCAAGGAACCCCCTCATAATTTTCAAAATCTATATGAAGTCACCCCCTTAGCCATGGAGTCATAGAGGTTTACAGCATGGAAACAGGCCCTTCGACCCAACTTGTCCATGCCACCCTTTTTTTTTAACCACTAAGCTAGTCCCAATTGCCCGCGTTTGGCCCATATCCCTCGATACCCATCTTACCCATGTAACTATCTAAACGCTTTCGAGAGAATAAAATTCAAACGCTTTTTAAAATTGTACCCGCCTCTATTACTGCCTCTGCCACTCTGCCTGAGATCAGTGAGGGGGAAGGGGGGGGATCCGCTGCCACTCTGTCTGTGATCAGTGAGGGGGAAGGGGGGGTCCGCTGCCTCTCTGCCTGAGATCAGTGAGGGGGAAGGGGGGGTCCGCTGCCACTCTGCCTGAGATCAGTGAGGGGGAAGAGGGGGTCCGCTGCCACTCTGCCTGAGATCAGTGAGGGGGAAGGGGGGGTCCGCTGCCACTCTGCCTGAGATCAGTGGGGGGGGAAGGGGGGGTCCGCTGCCACTCTGTCTGTGATCAGTGAGGGGGAAGGGGGGGGTCCGCTGCCACTCTGCCTGAGATCAGTGAGGGGGAAGGGGGGGTCCGCTGCCACTCTGCCTGAGATCAGTGAGGGGGAAGGGGGGGTCCGCTGCCACTCTGCCTGAGATCAGTGAGGGGGGAAGGGGGGTCCGCTGCCACTCTGCCTGAGATCAGTGGAGGGGGAAGGGGGGGTCCGCTGCCACTCTGCCTGTGATCAGTGGAGGGGGAGGCCCGCGATCAGACTGGGTGGCGGGGGGGGGGTGGGGGGATAGGGGGGTCAGTAATATTGTGGGGGTGGGGCAATGTCTGTGGGGGTCAGGGGGGGGGGGCATTATCCGGCCCGGGAGCGATGTGGCAGGGGAGCCGCATGCTATCATTTTTTTTTCTGCACATGCGCATTGGGAGGTTCCGATTGGAGCTGCAGGATTTCGGGCGCGTTAAGCCCCGCCCACAGGCTTGTGCAGCGCGATTCGGAATCGCTGATACTTTTTCAGGCAGAGTGTGTATGGGGGCTCCTGAAAACGGGTCTAAAAGTCGGATCTGAAACACTCCCAGTTTCAAGCCCACCCAGCACTGAGAATCAAAATGGTAAAATAGTGCCTTTCACAAGTCTGTTTGGCATTTACTGAAATGTCTTGTTAAAACCCAGGAATCCCACATTGACTGTGTTACCCTCTTCCTCTGTTACCACTGCAGAAAAAACTCCACCAAATAGTTTTGCCTTTAACAAATCCGTGTTGACTTTCCTTAATTAACCCCCACTTGCCCAAGCGATTCTTGATTTTGTCCAGAATTACCCTTTCTCGAACTTTCCCATCGCCACAGTTAACCTGACTGGCCTGAAACTGACTGGGCTTATCTTTATACCCACTTTTGAACAAGGGTTCAATTCCCCAGTTCTCTGGCACCCCCTCGAGTCAGAGGAAGAGTGAAGAATTATGGCCAGTGCCTCTGCAATTCCCTCCCGATGCCTACAGTATCCTTGGATTAATCTCATCCAGTCCCAGTGCCTTATCAACTCCAAGCCTGTTCCGTCCCTCCTCCGTATCAATTTTAAATCCTTCAAGTGTTTGACCTACTTCCTTTTGCACCTGAGGAGGTGGTGAGTCTGGCTGGCATAGAGTCATAGAGGTTTACAGCATGGAAACAGGCCCTTCAGCCCAACTTGTCCATGCCGACCTTTTTTTTTTAAACCCCTAAGCTAATCCCAATTGCCCGCATTTGGCCCATATCCCTCCATACCCATCGTACCCATGTAACTGTCTAAATGCTTTTTAAAAGACAAAATTATATCCGCCTCTACCTCCAGCAGCTCGTTCCAGACACTCACCACCCTCTGTGTGAAAAAATTGCCCCTCTGGACCCTTTTGTATCTTTCCCCTCTCACCTTAAACCTATCCCCTCTAGTTTTTGACTCCCCTACCTTTGGGAAAAGATATTGACTATTTAGCTGATCTGTGCCCCTCATTATTTTATAGACCTCTATAAGGTCACCCCTCAGCCTCCTACGCTCCAGAGAAAAAAGTCCCAGTCTATCCAGCCTCTCCTTATAGCTCAAACCATCAAGTCCCGGTAGCATCCTAGTAAATCTTTTCTTCACTCTTTCTAGTTTAATAATATCCTTTCTATAATAGGGTGACCAGAACTGTAAACTGGTAAAGACAGGTGCAAAGTATTAACTTAATACCTCAACCATGCCCTCTGCTTATCAAGCATCTATCATCTTTTATGACCCCTATCCACTCCTACCCCGATCACCTTATTTATCATTTCTGTGAAGATATCCTGCATTGCAGGTGGGTGGTGAGCTGATAGGGGATGTAAGTGAGGTCGCGGACACTGAGATGGGCTGAGAAAGCAGACAGGAAGATTCCAAATGTATCTGAACACTAATGTGACTTGAGGATAAAGCGGGACATGTGAAATCTCACCAAGGAAACAGATCTTGTGCAGGAAACAGATGCTCTCAATTAGCCGGGATGACTTAATGATTTCTATTACATTAGACGATAATAGATGGCAGGAGTTGAGTGAGCTTCAATTGAGAACAGAGCCTGTGCTTTGGGCTGGGTATCACATCTCATCTGACCACAAACATTTGCTCAGTTTTAAAGATTTGGCACAGTGTGTGGACCCTTTGCAGTACTTCCTGCGTATAATGCTTCCTGGGTCACTGCTCGCTCAAAGCAAATTAATTCCGGCAAGAAATAATTTACTCCATCGCGCCATATTAGGTCATTCCTCTTTCGAAGGAGAACAGAAGCAGAACCCTGTTGGCAATGGAATTCTGTGCTGGATGTGTTTGAATTGCATGGAATTGAATTGTGGCTACTCGTAGCATCAACAAAGCTATGGCCATGTCGGCCATTTTGTCTGTGCCACTCTTGTGAAGATCTGTCCAAATAAGCCCACTCCTCCTCCTGTCCCCCACCTCCCCAAATCCTTTCCATTTCACATGTCCATTTATTTTTACTTTCAGGGAATCGGGTGTCCGACACCAAGAGGGCGCGGCATTGAGAAGCTAAATGAAAGAGTCAGCCCAGGTTATGGTGGCGATAGGTGGTGCTGCGTGATTGGTGCAAGAGGCACATCGCAGCACAGAGGACCATCTGGGCTGTGATTAAAGGTAACTGATTGGAGAACTCTTAATCAGAATGCACTCAGGTGGCATCCGGGAGGCTGGTATCGCCTCTCCTGAAGTTTGCTCCTCAAGCTGAGCAATCATGCAGGATTGAAGTGATCCCAAAGCAAAATTCCAATCCCATTTTTAATGGTACCTGATGCAGTGCTCAGAGAGTTCTTGTAAAACCTCAAGCAAGCAGATTTGGAGTCAAGTGGCAATTCTGAAGAGAGAAAACACTCAACACAGTCTTAATTGCTTCCAATTGCTATTACAGCATTATTATAAATTATCTGAAATTGCTCATGTAACATGATTAGAAACAGACGTGTTCAACAGCTGTTCAAACTAAATACGAAATCACACTTTTAGTGCAGTCTGTGAGAAAGTGTCGCATTGTTGGAGGCAAAAGTTGTTAAATTAATTGCTGTAATGGAACAGCAGAGGTATTTTCAACAAATGTGTATTTAGAGTTGAACATCGATAGGGATAAATGTACTCAGTAAACTATTGGGATTGAGGGCAGATAAGTCCCCCAGGCCTGACGGCCGACACCCTTGGGTATTAAAGGAAGTGCGGCGGAAATAGTGGTTCCAATGGTTATCATATTCCAAAATTCCCTGGAAACAAGAAAGGTTCCAATGGATTGGAAAAAATGCTAATGCTTATTCAAAAAGGGAGGGAGGCAAAATGTGGGAAATTACAGAGCAGTTAGTTTAACATCTGTTGTTGGGAAAGTGTTAGAATCAATTAGCAAGAAAGCAGTATCAGGACATTTGGAAAGTCAAAACGCTATCCATCAGAGTCAGCATGGCTTTATGAAGGGCAAATCTTGTTTGAATAATTTAAAGTAAAGTTCATTTATTAGTCACAAGTAAGGCTTACATTAACACAGCAATGAAGTTACTGTGAAACTCCCCTAGTCACCACACTCTGGCACCTGTGCAGGTCAATGCACCCAACCAGCACATCTTTCAGACTGTGGGAGGAAACCAAAGCACCCGGAAACCCACACAGACATGGGGGGGAATGTGCAAACTTCACACAGACAGTGACCCAAGCCAGGAATTGAACCCAGGTCCCTGGTGTCTCTGAAGCAGCAGTGCTAACCACTGTGCCACCGTGTCACTAGAGCTCTTCAAGGCTGTAACAAGCAAAGTGGATACTGGCGATCCTGGAGATGTGGTATATCTGAACTTCCGGAAGGCGTTTGATAAGGTGCCACACAAAAGGTTAATTCACAAGGTTAGATCACATGGGATTAGGGGTAATTTATTAGCTTGGACAGGTGACAGGCTGATGGACAGAAGACAGAGAATTGGGATAAATGTTTCTTTTTTCTGGATGGCAGGAATTAACTATTGGGGTGCCACAGGGTTCAGTCCTTGGGCCCTATTTATAATCTATATTATGATAGAAGGCTCTATAGCCAAATTTGCAGATGACACAATAATAGGTGGGACAGTAAGTTACAGTGAGGAAATAAGATTTTGATTTGATTTATTATTGTCACATGGATTAACATACAGTGAAAAGTATTGTTTCCTGCGCGCTATACAGACAAAGCATACCGTTCATAGAGAAGGAAAGGAGAGGGTGCAGAATGTAGTGTTACAGTCATAGCTAGGGTGGAGAGAACTTAATGTGAGGTAAGTCCATTCAAAAGTCTGACGGCAGCAGGGAAGAAGCTGTTCTTGAGTCGGTTGGTACGTGACCTCAGACTTTTGTATCTTTTTCCCGAAGGAAGAAGGTGGAAGAGAGAATGTCCGGGGTGCGTGGGGTCCTTAATTATGCTGGCTGCTTTGCCGAGGCAGCGGGAAGTGTAGACAGAGTCAATGGATGGGAGGCTGGTTTGCGTGATGGATTGGGCTACATTCACGGCCTTTTGTAGTTTCTTGCGGTCTTGGGCAGAGCAGGGGCCATACCAAGCTGTGATACACCCAGAAAGAATGCTTTCTATGGTGCATCTGTAAAAATTGGTGAGAGTCGTAGCTGACATGCCGAATTTCCTTAGTAAGAACCTTAATTTGTAAGAAACTTACAAATGGATATAGATCGGTTAGGAGAGTGGGCCAAAATGTGGCAGATGGAGTTTAATGTGGATAAGTGTGAGGTCATGCATTTTGGTGGGATAAACGGGAAGGAAACTTATTATCTAAATGGGGAGAGACTTTGAGGTGCTCCGGTGCAGAGGGATCTGGATGTCCCCGTTCATGAGTCACAGAAAACTAGCGTGCAGGTACAGCAGATAATAAAGAAAGCAAATGGAATGTGGACAATTATAGCTAAAGGAATAGAATATAAAGGTGAGGAAGTATTGCTGCAACTATACAAGGCATTGGTGAGGCCGCACCTGGAGTATTGTGCACGGTTCTGGTCCCTGTATTTGAGGAAAGATGCAGTGGCATTGGAGGCAGTTCAGAGGAGGTTCACTAGATTGATTCCAGAGATGAGGGGTTTGTCGTGTGAAGAGAGATTGAACAGTTTAGGCCGATACTCTCTGGAATTGAGAAGAATGAGGGGAGATCAGATTGAGGTATACATGATGATAAAAGGTATGGATAAAGTAGACGTGGAGCGGATGCTTCCTCTTGTGGGGCATTCTAGGACAAGAGGTCATAGTCTTAGGATAAGGGGCAGCAAATTTAAAACAGAGTTGAGGAGAAACTACTTCTCCCAAAGGGATGTGAATCTGTGGAATTTGCTTCCCCAAAGTGCAGTGGATGCTGGGACAGTGAGTAAATTTAAGGAGGAGTTAGACAGATTTTTAATTGGTAATGGGTTGAAGGGTTATGGGGAGAAGGCAGGAAAATGGGGATGAGAAGCATATCAGCCATGATCGAATGGCAGAGCGGACTCGATGGGCCGAATGGTCTAATTCTGTTATATCATAGAATCATAGAAACACGACATATCTTATGAACTTATGAACCAAAGCTAAAATGCCTCCTACATCATAAGAGTGACGATACTTCAAAGATACTTTGTTTTGCTGCGAAGCACTTTGGGGTGATCCTGAGGTCCTGAAGACAATTGGCGCGAGCTTCCAGCTCTTCACGCCAGTGGCATCTTCTTGTTCTGCTGATGCCGCACCCCTGCCTGGGGTTTCCCATTGATAGTGGCGGGATCAGAAGATCCCACCACCGGCCAATGGTGCGCCGCCGGGTAAAAATGCAGCGGGTGGCCCAGAGAATCCTGTCCCTCACGTGTAAATATACGACCTTTCCTTCGTTTCCTCTGGATCCTACAACACGACAGGGGCTTCTAGATCACACACTCAGAATGTCTCGAAACAGGAAAACCTTTTGCAGTTCAGCGGCTGTTTGTTCTCTCAGACTAAGATATTCACACAATCTCACAGGCAGCAACTTGAGGGGAAAGACACGTTTAGTTTGCTTTGGGTGGTGCCGGTTGAGGGACGAATATTGCAAAGGGCATTGGAGAGAACTCGCTGTTCAAGCACAAGGATGTAATGTACGTAGTTGGGTGTATGCCCCTTTAAGAGAGCAGGTCAGGTGACTCAGGGTGGAGCTTGCTAGAGATAGTCTTGTACTGACTGTGCTGCTGTTACAATGTTGAATAAATTGTTCCTGTTTGATCTACACCTTCTTACCTCGTGGTCTTTTTATAGCCCATAATTAAACCTCAAACGTAATAGAGGACACTTCAGCCCATCATGCCTCAGCCAGTCCTTTGAAAAAGCTATCCAACTGAGAGCTTCAAGTTTTTAGGTGTTCAGGTCACCAACAACCTGTCCTGATCCCCCCATGCCGACGCTATAGTTAATAAAGCCCACCAACGCCTCTACTTTCTCAGAAGACCAAGGAAATTTGGCATGTCAGCTACGACTCTCACCAACTTTTACAGATGCACCATAGAAAGCATTCTTTCTGGTTGTATCACAGCTTGGTCTGGGCTCCTGCTCTGCCCAAGACCGCAAGAAACTACAAAAGGTCGTGAATGTAGCCCAATCCATCACGCAAACCAGCCTCCCATCCATTGACTCTGTCTACACTTCCCGCTGCCTCGGCAAAGCAGCCAGCATAATTAAGGACCCCACGCAGCGCGGACATTCTCTCTTCCACCTTCTTCCTTCGGGAAAAAGATACAAAAGTCTGAGGTCACGTACCAACCGACTCAAGAACAGCTTCTTCCCTGCTGCTGTCAGACTTTTGAATGGACCGACCTCGCATTAAGCTGATCTTTCTCTACACCCTAGCTGTGACTGTAACACTACATTCTGCACTCTCTCCTTTCCTTCTCTATGAACGGTATGCTTTGTCTGTATAGCGTGCAAGAAACAATACTTTTCACTGTATGTTAATCCATGTGACAATAATAAATCAAATCAAACCAATTAGTTTTACTCCCCTGCCCCTTCCCCATAACCGGAAAATGTTTCTATTCCTGGTCTGTAATCCAATTCCCTTTTGAAAATTACCATTGAATCTGCGTCACTCTTTCAAGCAACACGTTTCAAATTAAAATGACACTGCGTGTAGAGAAATCTCCTCCTATTCCATCTGGTCCTTTTGCCAATTATCTTCGATTTTTGACCTCTGGCTGCCAACACTAAAAAAAAACATTTTTGGGATGAGGACATTGTTGGCTCGACCAGCATTTATTGCCCCCTCCCCCTTCCCCCCTGTTGCCCTTGAGAAGGTGGTGGTGAGCTGCTTACTTGAACTGCTGTGGGGCAGTGCGGTAGCACAGTGGTTAGCACTGCAGATTTTTTACACAGAGGGTGGTGGGTGCCTGGAACTCGCTGCCAGGGGGGAGGGAGTGGAAGCAGATACGATAGTGAGTTTTAAGGGGCGTCTTGACAAATACATGAATAGGATGGGAATGGGGAGATATGGTCCCCGGAAGGGTAGGGGGTTTTAGTTCAGTTGGGCAGCATGGTCGGTGCAGGCTTGGAGGGCCGAAGGGCCTGTTCCTGTGCTGTAATTTTCTTTGTTCTTTGTTCTTCACTGCTGCCTCACAGCACCAGGGACCCGGGTTCGATTTCCGGCTTGGGTCACTGTCTGTGTGGAGTTTGCACATTCTCCCCATGTCTGCGTGGGTTTCCTCCAGATGCTCCAGTTTCCTCCCACAGCCTGAAAGTGCTGGCTAGGTGCATTCACCTGAACAGGTGCCGGAGTGTGGCGACTAGGGGAATTTCACAGTAACTTCATTGCAGTGTTAACGTGAGCCTGACTTGTGACGAATAAATAACCTTTACTTGTAGTGTAGTGCTTTTACAGAGGGAATTCCAAGATTTTGACCCAGCAACAGTGAAGGAATGGGTGATATATTTTCAAGTCAGGATGGTGAGTGACTTGAAGGGGAACTTCTGCAGCAGAAACAGTCTTTCCTCATCTATCTGAAAGGAGAAAAGTTTAAAGGGAATATTAGGGGGGGCTTCTTCACGCAGAGAGTGGTGGGAGTGTGGAATGAGCTGCCGGATAAAGTGGTAAATGCGGGGTCACTTTTAACATTTAAGAAAAACTTGGACGGGTTCATGGATGAGAGGGGTGTGGAGGGATATGGTCCAAGTGCAGGTCAGTGGGACTAGGCATAAAATGGTTCGGCACAGACAAGAAGGGCCAAAAGGCCTGTTTCTGAGCTGTAATTTTCTATGGTTCTATGGTACTCCATCAAGAACGTTTTATGATTTGATAACTTCTATGTCCATTTGCATTGCTTATTCAGCCCCCTCTTCAGTTGTGCCACAGGGGAGTTGAAGAGGATGGGGTACAATTCCTCACCTGAAAGACTCAACCTTGACAATCATCAAACTTTTACTCTTTTATTTTTTACATGTGTATGGAGTACAGTTTGTATCCCGAAGGGACAGCTGACGGCCAAGTGGACTCTTTTTGCACAATGACACAGACATCTCTTGACTCCATAGATTTTCAGTGTTGACCCATCTTTAAACAATGAGATGTGTGAATTCCAAAAAATTGCTGTGAGGGACCCACACCTGTGTCCATATTTAATTAGGTATCGCGGAAGATTTGATACTGTCTGTAGGTCAAATGCGAAAAGTCACATGATTTACAGCAGCCATCTCAACAGCCTGTTTGTGTCCAATTTTGTGAAAGTGTTGACTGAAAGTTTGTAAGCTTGCCTGTATTGGGCATGACAAGAATAAAATCGAATCCATTCTTCTTCTAATGCAGTCCCTCAAGTTTGAGGATAACTTCCTTCCCCGCTGCTTCAAGGGGTTCTGAGATAGCTGACGCTGTGCGATCAACGACCTGTCACGTGCGGAGCAAGTGGTATTCGGAAGGCTGGGTGGATGAGCCGTTTGGAGATTTGCGCTCTCTCTCCCACACCTTGAATCTGTCTCCGCGTGTTCCCGGAGACATCGCGAGATGTGTTTGCTGCCTTCCTGGACGAACTTTCTCCATTTTCCTTATCTCCTCTCTAGCTCCTGTGTAGACAGTTCCCTGGTGGATGGAGCCCCTCATTATGCCTGGTTTAACTGTGGACATCTGCAATGGTCCATTGCTCCACCTTCCTTCCAAATCCTCGCCTCTGCTGATTAAGTCACCCTGATTCTAGCGACATTTTAACCCAGGCGCCAAGTCAACAAGTTCAAACGTCCTCTTTTTGGTGGCTCAAAGCCCATCCCCTGACCTACCGTGTGAGCTCTGGGAGTCCATTGGGTGGCAGTTGGACAGATTGGATCTGGACGCTGAAGGGTTAATATTATGTCACGTAAACGTGAGGAGAAACCATTTCCATTTGGCTCTGATTAGTCTATTAATTACATAGCTCTTTCTCGAGTCTGTGTAATTCAGAATAACGACATCCTTACCTCGTCAGTACACTGTCAGCTGCATGACATTCTGAAAATAACATCACTGAGATCTCTATTGGCAGTGAACGGTGAACCACTAACAGTTTCCGAATCAGTGGAATGTACAGGGGATGGCCCCTGTTGATAAGTGATCGAGCTGTCAGAGGCTAGAGATGCAGACAAAGCTGTTTCGTTCTGTCGAATGCCAATACGGCCTTTCTGAAGTGGGAGCCAAGGCCTACGTTTGAACCCTGGAGGATCATGGACCACCACAAGGCAATGCTTCAATTTGGTGAGAACAGGCCGGCTCACTCCATCCATACCCGACATCGCTGTCCATGGAACATTCTCCCAACGGCTGCTGCATCATCCTGTTGGATCTCAGATGTTGTGAAGAATGTACAGCTGAAAACATAGGAGTAGGCCATTCGGCCCCTTGAGCATTCTCCATCCTTCGAACAGATCATTCACCTCTGTGCCATTTTCCCACTGCTCCCCATATCCCTTGATGTCATTAGTATCCAGGACTATATTGATTTACAGTCATAGAGATATACAGCGCAGAAAAGGCCCTTCAGCCCATCCCGTCCGTGCCAGTCAAACACAAACCATCCAACTATTCTTATCCCATTTTCCAGCACTTAGGTCTTGATTTGATTTGCTTTATTATTGTCACACATAATAACATACAGTGAAAAGTATTGTTTCTTGCGCGCTATACAAAGCATACTGTTCATAGAGAAGGAAAGGAGAGAGTGCAGAATGTAGTGTTACAGTCACAGCTAGGGTGTAGAGAAAGATCAACTTAATGTGAGGTAAGTCCATTCAAAAGTCTGACAGCAGCAGGGAAGAAGCTGTTCTTGAGTCGGTTGGTACGTGACCTCAGACTTTTGTATCTTTTTCCCGACGGAAGAAGGTGGAAGAGAGAATGTCCGGGGTGCGTGGGGTCCTTAACTATGCTGGCTGCTTTGCCGAAGCAGCGGGAAGTGTAGACAGAGTCAATGGATGGGAGGCTGGTTTGCGTGATGGACTGGGCTTCATTCACGGCCTTTTGTAGTTCCGTGCGGTCTTGGGCAGAGCAGGAGCCCCAGACCAAGCTGTGATACAACCAGAAAGAATGCTTTCTACGGTGCATCTGTAAAAGTTTGTAATAACTCAGGAAGCCAACTGGAATGGAATTAAGTTTTTATTCATAAAACAGAAGTTAAGCCACAAACCTGTGGTATGTAATCATGAGTCCCATCCAGGGTGATGGAGCACTGGACCCGCTCAGGGGTCCGCCTTATCAAGGGCTCAGAGGACAAGTTCCACCAATGTAGGCAATCGTCTATTACCACGTGAACTCATATTCCACAAGTCCCACAGGGAGATTGATTAGGGCATGTCCATGTATGTCCTGAAGGTTATCACTGCTTTGTATGCCATGACATTGCAAGTCCATACTAAAAACTTCAAATAAGGGTCTCTACACCCACCACCCTTTGAGGAGTGAGTTTCTGACTCCCACCACCCTTTCTGTGAAAAGGTTTTTCCTCAGATTCCCTCTAAACCTCCAACTGCTTCCCTTAAATCTGTGCCCCCTGGTCATTGATCTGTCCACCAAGGCCGGGTTTCCTCATTCTCTCCTCATAAGATAATCCCACCATCCCGGGGATGAGTCTGGTGAACAGACCCTTCAGCCCAGCTGGTTTATGCCACACTGTTCCACTGAAAGCCCCGCCAATGACAATCCTTTCTCATCTAATACTCTAACCCATTCTCCCACATATGCTTGCTGACTTATTGCCATCTCATCTGCATCTCTATCAATCATCTCAATGAATTATTTGTAATGGTGAGTTCTACATTTTTACCACTGCTTGTGCAAGGATGTTTGCAGTGATTTCCTGACTAGATTCTCCAGTGACTACCTTACTCTGACCACCTCTCGTTCTGCTCTTCCCCACAAGAGGAAGCATTCTCTCTGCATCCTGTCTATCAAAACCTTTCAATGTTTTTAAAAGACCTCGACTAGATCCTCCCCTCAACCTTCTTCTTGAAAGAGGAAGTCACGCAAGCTTGCTTGCACTGAGAGATGTCATCCACTCATAGAAAGCATTCTTTCTGGTTGTATCACAGCTTGGTCTGGGGCTCCTGCTCTGCCCAAGACCGCAAGGAACTACAAAAGGTCGAGAATGTAGCCCAATCCATCACGCAAACCAGCCTCCCATCCATTGACTCTGTCTACACTTCCCGCTGCCTCGGCAAATCAGCCAGCATAATTAAAGACTCCATACACCCCGGACATTCTCTCTTCCACCTTCTTCCGTTGGGAAAAAGATACAAAAGTCTGAGGTCACGTACCAACCGACTCAAGAACAGCTTCTTCCCTGCTGCTGTCAGACTTTTGAATGGACTTACCTTGCATTAAGTTGATCTTTCTCTACACCCTAGCTATGACTGTAACACTACATTCTGCACTCTCTCCTTTCCTTCTCTATGAACGGTATGCTTTGTCTGCACAGCGTGCAAGAAACAATACTTTTCACTGTATGTTAATACATGTGACAATAATAAATCAAATCAAATCCAATCAAGCCACTCATCACAAACCAGCCATCTCACACTCACAGCATTTCTTTAAAACTAATGGACAGCACTATGTGGACAGCACATCTGTAATTCCAGATGTGTGTTCCCGTGAGCATCTGCTTGTAAATACTGTCCTGCGAGTTTTGTTACTGGGGCTTGAGGGATCACATTACGTAATTCTGCTTGTTTGCGATTAAACTTATTTATGATGGCTGAATATTCGGCAGTCTGTAGGCCAAATACCAAAAGTCACACGATTTTGCGGCAACCATCTTTATCAGCTTGTTTGTGTCGAATTCTTAAAGTTTTTTTTCATCAAGTTTACATCATGAGGTGATTGAGAAATGGTGTTCCGTTGTCTTTGTAAATGGGTAGTGGTACAGGCAATTAACCAACTTTGTCACAGACGTAACTCTGCCTGACAGGAAACATGTCGGGCAATGGTTGTCCTATCCTTCCCAACATGGCTCACTGAGTTCCAAAGGCAAAGTACCAAACCTGGGTCTCCTTGAGTCAGCAACATGGACCTCCATGCCAGTATAAAGAAAAGGTCTTTCCATGCACTAGAATCATAGAATCCCTAAGTGCAGAAAGTGGCCATTCGGCCCATCATGTTTGCACTGAATCGCCGAACAGCATCTTACTTAGGTCCTATCCTCGTAACCCCATGTGCATTTACCATGGCCAATTCACCTAACCTGCACAGCTTTGGACAGTAAGGAGCAATTTAACATGACCAATCTACCTAACCTACACATCTTTGGACTGTGGGAGAAAACCCTCGCAGACACGGGGAGAACGTGCAAACTCCACACAGTCACCTGAGGCCAGAATTAAACCCAGATCCCTGGCACTGTGAGGCAGCAGTGCTAACCATTGTGCCACAGTGCTTACCATCTCCAGTTGTAAAGAAAATTGAATGGCTGAAAGATGATTATACGATGAGATCATCTATTTTTCCACAGGGTGATATTGTCCAACACTCTGGCTGATGAATGGCAGATGGAGTTTAATTTAGATAAATGCGAGCTGATGCATTTTGGTAGATTGAACCAGGGCAGGACTTACTCAGTTAATGGTAGGGCGTTGGGGAGAGTTACAGAACAAAGAGATCTAGGGGTACAGGTTCATAGCTCCTTGAAAGTGGAGTCACAGGTGGACAGAGTTTTGAAGAAGGCATTCAGCATGCTTGGTTTCATTCATCAAAACATTGAATACAGGAGTTGGGACGTCTTGTTGACGTTGTACAAGACATTGGTAAGGCCACACTTGGAATGCTGTGTACAGTTCTGGTCATCCTATTATAGAAAGGATATTATTAAACTAGAAAGAGTGCAGAAAAGATTTACTAGCATGCTACCAGGACTTGATGGTATGAGTTATAAGGAGAGGCTGGACAGACTGAGACTTTTTTCTCTGGAACGTAGGAGGCTGAGGGGTGATCTTATAGAGGTCTATAAAATAATGAGGGGCACAGATCAGTTAGATAGTCAATATCTTTTCCCAAAGGTAGGGGAGTCTAAAATTAGAGGGCATAGGTTTAAGGTAAGAGGGGAGAGATACAAAAACGTCCAGAGGGGCAATTTTTTCACACAGAGGGTGGTGAGTGTCTGGAACGAGCTGCCAGAGGTAGTAGTCGAGGCGGGTACAATTTTGTCTTTTAAAAAGTATTTAGACAGTTACATGGGTATGATGGGTATAGAGGGATATGGGCCAAATGCGGGCAATTGGGACTAGCTTAGGGGTAAAAAAAAAGGGCAGCATGGACAAGTTGGGCTGAAGGGCCTGTTTCCATGCTGTAAACCTCTGTGACTCGATGACTCCGAGTTGACCAAGAATCAATCTTCACCTTTCTCACTTCATTGGATCTTCTTTCCTGGTCTTATTCGGATATTCTGGTTTTCCTGTCTCAGACGTCTTTATAACATGAGTCCCTGCTCCCCTCGGACACATTGAATGGAGTGTTCAGGGTAACAAACATTAAACCCCCTTTTCCACCACCAAACCCACACTTGCCTCCATTGGCTTTTATATTTGGAAACAAAGAGATCTTCCAGTCCTGCTGACGGTGACCTGCCCCCGCGTTCCCCCTCCACCATTTCGCCCCTTCCCCCACCCCCCACCTCCCCCCTCCCCCCCACCCCCCCCCCCCCCCCCCTCCCCAATTTACCCAGCGGTGGGATGGGTGAGGAATGCAAAATGCCGCAGACATTGGAGAGACTGGCGGCCAACGGCAAGTTACCAGAAAACATGCTCCAGGGAGTTGGGCTACAATAAATAATGAGAGGTTTTAACACATAACTGGCATTTCTAATACTTACAACACATGTTAGGCAAAATGAACTTGAGATAAAGGCTACAATAACGGGGTGAATATTCACATAGAAACATAGATGATAGGAGCAGGAAGAGGCCATTCGGCCCTTTGAGCCTGCTCTGCCATTCACCACGGTCATGGCTGATCATCCAACTCAATAGCCTAATAGAACCATAGAAAATTACAGCTCAGAAACAGGCCTTTTGGCCCTTCTTGTCTGTGCCGAACCATTTTAAGCCTAGTCCCATTGACCTGCACTTGGACCATATCCCTCCACACCCCTCTCATCCATGAACCCGTCCAAGTTTTTCTTAAATGTTAAAAGCATTTACCACTTTATCCGGCAGCTCATTCCACACTCCCACCACTCTCTGCGTGAAGAAGCCCCCCCTAATATTCCCTTTAAACTTTTCTCCTTTCACCCTTAACCCATGCCCTCTGGTTTTTTTCTCCCCTCGCCTCAGTGGAAAAAGCCTGCTTGCATTCACTCTATCTATACCCAAGAAAATCTTATACACCTCTATCAAATCTCCCCTCAATCTTCTACGCTCCAGGGAATAAAGTCCCAACCTATTCAATCTCTCTCTGTAACTCAGCTTCTCAAGTCCCGGCAACATCCTTGTGAACCTTCTCTGCACTCTTTCAATCTTATTTACATCCTTCCTGTAACTAGGTGACCAAAACTGCACACAATACTCCAAATTCGGCCTCACCTTATATAACCTTACCATAACACTCCAACTTTTATACTCGATACTCCGATTTATAAAGGCCAATGTACCAAAGGCACTCTTTATGACCCTATCCACCTGTGACGTCACTTTTAGGGAATTCTGTACTGTATTCCCAGATCCCTCTGTTCAACTGCACTCTTCAGAGTCCTACCATTTACCCTGTACGTTCTTCTTTGGTTTGTCCTTCCAAAGTGCAATATCTCACACTTGTCTGCGTTAAATTCCATTTGCCATTTTTCAGCCCATTTTTCTAGTTGGTCCAAATCCCTCTGCAAGCTTTGAAAACCTTCCTCACTGTCCACTACACCTCCAATCTTTGTATCATCAGCAAACTTGCTGATCCAATTTACCACATTATCATCCAGATCATTGGTATAGATGACAAACAACAATGGACCCAACACCGATCCCTGTGGCACACCACTAGTCACAGGCCTCCACTCAGAGAAGCAATCCTCCACAACCATTTTCTGGCTTCTTCCATTGAGCCAGTGTCTTATCCAATTTACTACCTCCCCATGTATACCTAGCGACTGAACCTTCCTAACTAACCTCCCATGAGGGACCTTGTCAAAAGCCTTGCTAAAATCCAGGTAGACAACATCCACCGCCTTCCCTTCATCCACTTTCCTGGTAACCTTCTCGAAAAACTCTAATAGATTGGTCAAACATGACCTACCACGCACAAAGCCAAGTTGACTCTCCCTAATAAGTCCCTGTCTATCCAAATATTTGTAGATCCTATCCCTTGTCACACCTTCCAATAACTTGCCCACCACCGACGTCAAACTTACTGGCCGATAATTTCCCGGATTTCTTTTGGAACCTTTTTTAAACAACGGAACAACATGAGCCACCCTCTAATCATCCGGCACCTCCCCCGTGAATACTGACATTTTAAATATGTCTGCCAGGGCCCCTGCAAGTTCAACACTAGCTTCCCTCAAGGTCCGTGGGAATACCCTGTCCGGTCCTGGGGATTTATCCACTCTGATTTGCCTCAAGACAGCGAGCACCTCCTCCCCTTTAATCTGTAAAGGTTCCATGGCCTCCCTACCAGTTTGCCCTATTTCCGTAGACTCCATGCCCGTTTCCTCAGTAAATACGGATGCAAAAAAACCATTTAGTATCTCCCCCATCTCTTTTGGTTCCATACACAGTCTACCACTCTGGTCTTCAAGAGGACCAATTTTATCCCTCACTATCCTTTTGCTCCTAACATACCTATAGAAGCTCTTTGGATTTTCCTTCACTCTGTCTGCCAAAGCAACCTCATGTCTTCTTTTAGCCCTCCTGATTTCCCTCTTAAGTAGCTTCTTGCACTTTTTATACTCCTCGAGCATCTGATATGTTCCTTGCTGCCTGTACATTTCATACAACTCTCTCTTCCTCTTAATCAGTGTTACAATCTCCCTCGAGAACCAAGGTTCCTTATTCCTATTTACTTTGCCTTTAATCCTGACAGGAACATACAAACTCTGCACTCTCAAAATGAATGCGAAGTGATGCATTTTGGTAGAAATAATGTAGGGGGGAGCTATACGATAAATGGCAGAACCATAAAGGGTGTAGATACGCAGAGGGACCTGGGTGTGCAAGTCCACAGATCCTTGAAGGTGACGTCACAGGTGGAGAAGGTAGTGAAGAAGGCATATGGCATGCTTGCCTTTATAGAACGGGGCATAGAGTATAAAAGTTGGGGTCTGATGTTGCAGTTGTATAGAACGTTGGTTCGGCCGCATTTGGAATACTGCATCCAGTTCTGGTCGCCACACTACCAGAAGGACGTGGAGGCTTTGGAGAGAGTACAGAGGAAGTTTACCAGGATGTTGCCTGGTATGGAGGGGCTTAGTTATGAGGAGAGATTGGGTAAACTAGGGTTGTTCTCCCTAGAAAGACGGAGGATGAGGGGAGACTTAATAGAGGTGTATAAAATTATGAAAGGCATAGATAGGGTGAACAGTGGGAAGCCTTTCCCCAGGTCGGTGGTGACGTTCACGAGGGGTCATAGGTTCAAGGTGAGGGGGGGGAAGTTTAACACAGATATCAGAAGGACATATTTTACACAGAGGGTGGTGGGGGACTGGAATGCGCTGCCAGGCAAGGTGGTGGAGGCGGATACACTGGGAACATTTAAGACTTATCTAGATAACCATATGAACGGCGTGGGAATGGAGGGATACAAAAGAATGGTCTAGTTTGGACCAGGGAGCGGCGCGGGCTTGGAGGGCCGAAGGGCCTGTTCCTGTGCTGTATTGTTCTTTGTTCTTTCTCCCCATAACCTTTGATCCCATTCACCCCAAGTGCTATATCCAGCCGCCTCTTGAATACATTCAATGTTTTGGCATCAACTACTTCCTGTGATAATTAATTCCACAGGTTCACCACTCTTTGGGTGAAGAAATGTCTCCTCATCTCCGTCCTAAATGGTCGACCCTGAATATTGATATCATAAAAGCAAAATACTGTGGATGCTGGAATA
Organism: Mustelus asterias; assembly: GCF_964213995.1. Classification (NCBI taxonomy): domain Eukaryota; kingdom Metazoa; phylum Chordata; class Chondrichthyes; order Carcharhiniformes; family Triakidae; genus Mustelus; species Mustelus asterias. The sequence goes on from NC_135822.1 coordinate 73,421,558, forward strand.
TGAAACAAAAAACAGAAAATGCTGGAAAATCTCATCTCTCCACAGACCACAGATGCTGTCAGATCTGCTGAGATCTTCCAGCACTTTTTGTTGTGATTATTAGAATAATCGAACCCCGACAGTGCAGGAGGAGGCCATTCGGCCCATCGAGTCTGCACTGACCGCAATCCCACCCAGGCCCTATTCCTGTAAACCTAGTTGATTACCCTGCTAATCCCCCTGATGCTAGGGTTAATTTAGCATGACCAATCAACCTAACCCGCACATCTTTGGACTGTGGGAGGAAACCAGAGCACCCGGAGGAAACCCATGCAGACACGGGGAGAATGTGCAAACTTCACACAGACAGTGACCCGAGGTGGGAATCGAACCCGGGTCCCTGGCTCTGTGAGGCAGCAGTGCTAACCACTGTGCCACCATGCCGCCCATATATTGTATGATATTAATATTGCTCCAGCCAATGCATTGAGGGTGTGATAGAACTCATGGTTCTCAGAGTCTCCAAACCCTTCACAGCCAAAATCTCCCAGTAAAAGTAGCATTGTTTCTCCACCGAAATGCAGCCAGTGGAGGTTAATTGCTCGATGCAAGTTACACATCTAAAATCGATTGCAGTCACTGTGAGCTGAGTGGCCTCTCAGTCTGACTGACAAAGGGGAGGTGGGGCAAATAACCTCTCAGACCCATTCTGGCTGCAACTCCTGATGTCAATGTCTGCAGACCCTGTCAGAAAACAGCTTGCCACTGTCAGCGATTGTTTTAGTCAACAGTTGCTCGGACATTCTGGATTTGAATAACTGTCAGCTCAATTCAGAAGGAACTTGCATTCATGCACAGAGTTGGATAAAATCATTGCGTTTAAATTGTGTGCCTTGCTCCCTCGCCTCAGGCTAATAGTCAACTGAGTGATCTTTGTAACCCTGAGGCTGATTTTGGTTCCAGTCTCTGAATGGAGTTCTTTTATAAACCCATCAATGCACTGAGATTACACGTAGACAAGGGGAAAGCTTGCCACAAAATATGTTTCTATGTTGTCACGCGCGAGGAGGTAATGAAATTAATCTGTTCCTTTGCAGTGCGTTTCTGTCCTGACTGCGGCAGGTTATTTGGGGAGGGGGGGGTTTTTTGATCAATATTTCCTTCACCCGAGACAATCCTCGCGCAGAATCTGGAAAAGGTGGAAATGAAGAAGGATAATCTAACAACTGTTTTGCCATGAAGGTGCCACGCAGAAATGAGCCTGTCACAGCTGAAAAGTAAATCAATGCGAGCACAGAGTTGGCCTTGCTACACAGAAACCCATCATTTGAGGGATATTAGCATACGAAGCGTGAGCCTCAGAATCATAGAACCATAGAACCATAGAAAATTACAGCTCAGAAACAGGCCTTTTGGCCGCTCTTGTCTGTGCCGAACCATTTTATGCCTAGTCCCACTGACCTGCACTTGGACCATATCCCTCCACACCCCTCTCATCCATGAACCCGTCCAAGTTTTTCTTAAATGTTAAAAGTGACCCCGCATTTACCACTTTATCCGGCAGCTCATTCCACACTCCCACCACTCTCTGCGTGAAGCAGCCCCCCCCTAATATTCCCTTTAAACTTTTCTCCTTTCACCCTTAACCCATGCCCTCTGGTTTTTTTCTCCCCTAGCCTCAGCGGAAAAAGCCTGCTTGCATTCACTCTATCTATACCCATCAAAATCTTATACACCTCTATCAAATCTCCCCTCAATCTTCTACGCTCCAGGGAATAAAGTCCCAACCTATTCAATCTCTCTCTGTAACTCAGCTTCTCAAGTCCCGGCAACATCCTTGTGAACCTTCTCTGCACTCTTTCAATCTTATTTACACCCTTCCTGTAACTAGGTGACCAAAACTGTACACAATACTCCAAATTCGGCCTCACCAATGCCTTATATAACCTTACCATAACACTCCAACTTTTATACTCGATACTCCGATTTATAAAGGCCAATGTACCAAAGGCACTCTTTACGACCCTATCCACCTGTGACGTCACTTTTAGTGAACTCTGTACCTGTATTCCCAGATCCCTCTGTTCAACTGCACTCTTCAGAGTCCTACCATTTACCCTGTACGTTCTTCTTTGGTTTGTCCTTCCAAAGTGCAATATCTCAAACTTGTCTGCGTTAAATTCCATTTGCCATTTTCCAGCCCATTTTTCTAGTTGGTCCAAATTCCTCTGCAAGCTTTGAAAACCTTCCTCACTGTCCACTACACCTCCAATCTTTGTATCATCAGCAAACTTGCTGATCCAATTGACCACATTATCATCCAGATCATTGGTATAGATGACAAACAACAATGGACCCAACACCGATCCCTGCGGCACACCACTAGTCACAGGCCTCCACTCAGAGAAGCAATCCTCCACAACCACTCTCTGGCTTCTTCCATTGAGCCAGTGTCTTATCCAATTTACTACCTCCCCATGTATACCCAGCGACTGAACCTTCCTAACTAACCTCCCATGAGGGACCTTGTCAAAGGCCTTGCTGAAATCCAGGTAGACAACATCCACCGCCTTCCCTTCATCCACTTTCCTGGTAATTTGTTTTAACAGAAGGATTGACCCATTCCTCTCAATTGAACTGTCAAATCGGGAATGTTTTTGCAGGAATGCAGCGCGAAGTTGGATGATAATATTGCCCATTTTCCCCCAACCACCGCACCCCCCCCCCCCCCCCCCCCCCCACCTCCCGCCACCTCCTCTTGCAATCTTTTCAAAGCAGAACTATTGATTTTGTTCCCAGGAATGGTGGGACTGTCTCGCAAAGAGATTGGGCAAACTGGACCTGTATTCTCTATCCAAGAATGAGAGGTGGTCTTGTTGACACCAACAATGAGATTATCTCAATGATCTCACTGAAAGCGACCGGGTTCACTTCCGGCCTCGGGTCCCTGTCTGTGTGGAGTCTGCACGTTCTCCCTGTGTCTGCGTGGGTTTCCTCCGGGTGCTCCGGTTCCCTCCCACTCTCCAAAGGTGTGCGGGTTAGGTTGACGGCAAAAGGTCGTGAATGTAGCCCAATCCATCACGCAAACCAGCCTCCCATCCATTGACTCTGTCTACACTTCCCGCTGCCTCGGCAAAGCAGCCAACATAATTAAGGACCCCACGCACCCTGGACATTCTCTCTTCCACCTTCTTCCTTCGGGAAAAAGATACCAAAGTCTGAGGTCACGGACCAACCGACTCAAGAACAGCTTCTTCCCTGCTGCTGTCAGACTTTTGAATGGACCTACCTTGCATTAAGTTGATCTTTCTCTACACCCTAGCTATGACTGTAACACTACATTCTGCACTCTCTCCTTTCCTTCTCTATGAACTGTATGCTTTGTCTGTATAGCGCGCAAGAAACAATACTTTTCACTGTATGTTAATACACGTGACATTAATAAATCAAATCAAATCAAAAAAAGAAGTTGCTGTCTCAGTTATGTACTCATTCTCTTCCAAGCAAAGCTCGCCACTGTACAATGAGACATCGGTGACAAACCTGCTCAACTCTCGAAAGTGGTCAACAAACTGGTTTTGAATGAACTCATCCCGAACAAGGCGGCACTGCTCACGCGGGCAGCTTGCGCTGAGTAAGTTTGCCTGTTTTCCCGTTGAATCATTATGAATTCACCTTTACCATACGATTAAGGGTAATAACGTAAAAACAGATGGTTAGTGAATTACAGAGAATGGATGGACAGCTGTGTAGCTTCATATTAAATTAATCATTGCTACGGCAACTGAATCAATTGAATGCAGGAGTCTGCTCCAGCTGTCACTCCAGTATTACACAGCCGTTTCTTACCCTTTAGATTTTTGTTTGAAGCCTTTTTCTGGAACGACTATGATATATTCCAGTGAGCTCCGCAGTACAAGAGTTCAGGGAAGAGCATTCATTACATTCAGATACAAATAGGATTTCAATAAGGAATTGATTATTCCGTTCAAGTTTGCGACCCAGTCTCTCCCTGCTCCAATATTTGGTTGTCATATAATTTGTATCTGTTCCACATGGAGAGTTCCCTGGTAGGAATATACGCAGTGCAATGACTAACCACTATTCGCAGAGGAACGGGTTTTATTCCTGTTCTTAACTCATTATATTAAGGAGAGTTAAAATTCTCAGTGCCTTTGTTACCTCTGGATGTGATGATTCCAAGGCGCCCGCCACTTCCATAAGACCATAAGACATAGGAGCAGAATTAGGCCACTCGGCCCATCGAGTCTGCTCCACCATTCAATCATGGTTGATATTTTTCTCATCCCCATTCTCCTGCCTTTTCCCCATAACCCCTGATCCCCTTATTAATCAAGAACCTATCTATCTCTGTCTTAAAGGCACTCAATGACCTGGCCTCCGCAGCCTTTTGCGGCAAAGGGTTCCACAGATTCACCGCTCTCCGGCTGAAGACATTCCTCCTCATCTCTGTTCCAAAACACTTAACTGACACCAAGTACTTTTACACTTGCATATCAGAGGTGGAACAGCGAAGGTTCACTGGATTGGTCCCTGCAGCAAGAGGATGGGTCTTTGATAAGAGACTGAGAAAGGAGGATCTATGTTCTCTGGAATTTAGAAGAATGAGAGGTGATCTCTTTCAAACCTACAAGATTCTGAGGGGAGATGATGAGAGATTGTTTCCTCTGGCCAAAGGTCTAAAAGACAGGGACACAGTCTCAGGATAAGGGGCCAATCGTTTACAACTGAGATGTGGAGAAATTTCTTGACTGTAATACTTGTGTCAGTGGGTGTCTGTCGCTTTAAGACAGAATAGCAGCAGTGAGTCACCTGGCTTGAGAGACCAATGGAAACTGAGAATGAGTGATCAGACCAGAGGGTGGAGTCCTCTCTCAGGCAGTCTAATCCAGAGGCCATGTTGTAAGTATGTCAGACACCAAGGACTACAAACTCCTGCCTCAAGTTCTCTTATCAATGAATACCATAATAAAGCCTGAAATCTCTTGACAATGTTAGAGTGCAACAGGAGAACATGAATCTTTGGAATTCTCAACCCCAGAGGGTTGGAGATGCTGCATTGTTGAATATATTTATGACTGGGATGGAAACATAGAAGATACGAACAGGAGGAGGTTTGATCAATTGGGCCAGTGGGCTGACGAATGGCAGATGGAGTTTAATTTAGATAAATGCGATGTGATGGATTTTGGGAGATTGAACCAGAGCAGAACTTACTCAGTTAATGGTAGGGCGTTGGGGAGAGTTACAGAACAAAGAGATCTAGGGGTACAGGTTCATAGCTCCTTGAAAGTGGAGTCACAAGTGGACAGAGTGGTGAAGAAGGCATTCGGCATGCTTGGTTTCATCGGTCAGAACATTGAATACAGGAGTTGGGACGTCTTGTTGAAGTTGTACAAGATATGGGTAAGGCCACACTTGGAATACTTTGTTCTGGTCACCCTATTATAGAAAGGGTATTATTAAACTAGAAAGAATGCAGAAGAGATTTACTGGGATGCTAACGGGACTTGATGCTTTGAGTTATAAGGAGAGGCTGGATAGACTGGGACTTTTTTCTCTGGAGGGTAGAAGGCTAAGGGGTGATCTTATAGAGGTCTATAAAATAATGAGGGGCACAGATCAGCTAGATAGTCAATATATTTTCCCAAAGGTAGGGGAGTCTAAAACTAGAGGGTATAGGTTTAAGGTGAGAAGGGAGAGATACAAAAGTGTCCAGAGGGGCAATTTTTTCACACAGAGGGTGGTGAGTGCCTGGAACGAGCTGCCAGAGGTAGTAGTAGAGGCGGGTACAATTATGTCTTTTAAAAAGCATTTAGATAGTTACATGGGTACAATGGGTATAGAGGGATATGGGCCAAATGTGGGCAATTGGGACTAGCTTAGGGGTTTTAAAAAAAAGGGCAGCATGGACAAGTTGGGCCGAAGGGCCTGTTGCCATGCTGTAAACCTCTATGACTCTATGACTCTCTATGAGGCCATTTGGCCCTTTGAGCCTGTTCCACTATTGATGATGATCATGACTGATCATCCAACTCAATAGCCTAGATGATCAGCCATGATAGACAGATCTTTCCTCTCTCATGGAATTAAGGGCCATGAGGAATGATTGGAAATGTGGAGTTGGAGCCCTAGATCAGCCTGGATCATATTGAATGGCTGCGCAGGTGCAAGGGGGCACATGGTCTACCCCGCTCCTCAATCTTGTGTTCACTCATCACCTATGATTGCTGTGCTGACATCATATGATTCTCGGTAATCCTGATTATAAAATTTTCCAATCTTGTTTCCAAACATTTCTTTTTATTCATTCAAGCAATGCAGGCATCGCTGGCTAGACCAGCATTTATTGCCCATCCTTAATTGCCCCTTGAGAAGGTGGTGGTGAGCTGCCTTCTTGAACGTTGCAGCCCATGTGGTGTAGGTACACCCACAGTGCTGTTAGGGAGGGAGTCCCAGGGTGATTTTCCCAGCAACAGTGGACCTGAGTTGGGGTGGGTCTATGACGGTGGGAGGGAGGCAGTGCGGAGGATATGCACAATGACACAGGGGTCTTTTCCAGGGGGGCTCTGCAAGGGGGGTCCTGTGCAAAGGGGTTGCTATGCAAGGGGGGGGGAAACTCTGCAAGTGGTTGTGGGCATAGTGAGTCTGCCAGGGTCTCATCACGATGATCCTGATGCCCCGATGCTGGAGACCCGTGTTGGTGTGGGGCAAGAACACGCCGCCTATGATGGGCGGGTGGTCTGATGTCCATGGGGGGGATTGTCGGGACGTCCTGAGAAATGGTTCCCAAGCGCTCTGCAGCTGGTCACCTCGGTGAGCTTCAACTGAGTGTTGGTGTGGAACACAACCGGTTTCAGAATTTTATCTCAGGCTGAAATTTTACCGTCCCACCTGCCACGGAAATTGGAACGGGCAAGACACGGACCATGAGAAGATCCGTTGACCTCAGATGGGACTTTTCTGGTTTCAGGGCGAACACAGCTGGAAAATCCCACCCTGAGAATTTTTGGGGGAAAATCACCCACATAGTGTTTTATAGCACAGAAAGAAGTCCTTTAGCCCCTCATGCTCACACTGGCCATTAAGCACCTAACTACCTTTTCAAACCCCATTTTCCAGCAGTAGGTCCATAGTCTTGTATGCTATGACATTTGAAGTGCTCATCTAAATGCTCCTTACATGTTGCGAAGGTTCCCACACGCAGTCCTGAGTTTACTGTTTGCTCTAAAACCATCTCCAACACATTGCAGGAACCTTTGGGAATAAGGTGCCGTCATTTCAGATTTATTCTGTGACAGCTACATTCCAACAGCTCAACGTGAGGAAGGCCTCAGGATGGTGAGATACTTTCAACGAATCTCCGATAAGTCCTGTTCACCATGCCGGTGCGGCACGGTGGCACGGTGGGTTAGCACTGTTGCCTCACAGCGACAGGGACCCGGGCTCGATTCCCGGCTTGGGTCACTGTCTGTGTGGAGTTTGCACATTCTCCCCGTGTCTGCGTGGGTTTCCTCCGGGTGCTCCAGTTTCCTCCCACAGTCTTGAAAGACGTGCTGGTTAGGGTGCATTGGCCCGACAGGCGCCGGAGTGTGGCGACTCGGGGAATTTCACAGTAACTTCATTGCAGTGTTAATGTAAGCCTTGCGACTAATAAATAAAACTTTAACTTTTTTCTGCCTTTGCTGACAGCTGCTTCATCTTTGCATCTCCACATTTGGAATCACTGGTTTACAGTGATTGAGGGGGGAATGAAGTTGAGGATTGACAGTGAGACACGACTATCGCTACCTGAGAATTCATAGAATCATAGAATCCCTTACAGTGCAGAAGCAGTCCATTTGGTCCATCGAGCCTGTACTGGGCACAATCCCACCCATGCCCTATCCCCACAACCCCACATATTTACCCGAGCTAGTCCCCCTGACACTATGGGGCAATTTAGCATGGCCAATCCACCTAACCTGCACATCTTTGGAGTGTGGGAGGAAACCGGAGCACCCGGAGGAAACCCACGCAGACACGGGGAGAACGTGCAAACTCCACACAGACAGTGGCCCAAGCCGGGAATCGAACCCGGGTCCCCGGCACTGTGAGACAGCAGTGCTAACCACTGTGCCACCGTGCTGCCCCGGGTCCCTCGCGCTGTGAGGCAGCAGTGCTAACCACTGTGCCACCGTGCTGCCCCAGGTCCCTGGCGCTGTGAAGCAGCAGTGCTAACCACTGTGTCACCGGGCCGCCCCGGGTCCCTGGCGCTGTGAAGCAGCAGTGCTAACCCACTGTGCCACCGTGCCACTCACACCTGAAATAGAAACAGAAAATGCTGCAAAAAACTTATCAGGTCTGACAGCCGCTGTGGAGAGAGAAACAGAGGTCACGTTTAAAGTGTGTATGACCCTTCCATCAAAGCCTGACGTCCCGTCCGGCTGTATTCACTGACTCTGATAATCAGATGCGTCCTTTAATATCGAGTGTTAATAATCCTGTCCATGTCCAATTTCTCTCCCAAAACACATTGTTATTATCTTATAGCTTCACTGCCACTTTCATATTTAACCATTTACACACATTCCCCAAGGGAATCCACAGAGTAGCGGTCTTATCTGTGTCTCATTTTCTAACCCGTGTTGTCATTGTTAGTTGGTGGCATCCACCATTTCTCAGCCCATTTACCCGGAATGTGGTTCTTGCTGCCAAGCTCTCTGAATGCCTCAGTCACATAGCGTTATATATGGTGTCAAGGGTAAGATCCTGGCATGGATAGAGGATTGGCAGAAGGCAGAGAGTGGGGATAAAGGGGTTCTTTTCCAGGATGGCAGCCGGTGACTAGTGGTGTGCCTCAGGGGTCGGTGCTGGGACCACAACTTTTCACAATATACATTAACGATTTGGAGGAAGGAACTGAAGGCACTGTTGCTAAGTTTTGCAGATGATGCAAAGACATGTAGAGGGACAGGTAGTATTGAGGAAGCAGGGGGGGTTGCAGAAGGACTTGGACAGGTTAGGAGAGTGGGCAAAGAAGTGGCAGATAGACATAGAACATAGAACACTACAGCGCAGTACAGGCCCTTCGGCTCTCGATGTTGCGCCGACCAATGAAACCAATCTAAACCAATGGAATACAATGTGGAAAAGTGTGAGGTTACGCACTTTAGAAGGAGGAATGGAGGCAGAGAATATTTTCTAAATGGGAAAATGCTTAGGAAATCAGAAACACAAAGGGACTTGGAAATCCTTGTTCAAGATTCTCTTCAGATTAACGTGCAGGTTCAGTCGGCAGTTAGGAAGGCAAATGCAATGTTAGCATTCATGTCGAGAGGGCTAGAATACAAGAGCAGGGATGGACTTCTGAGGCTGTATAAGGCTCTGGTCAGACCCCATTTGGAGTATTGTGAGCAGTTTTGGGCCCCATATCTAAGGAAGGATGTGCTGGCCTTGGAAAGGGTCCAGGGGAGGTTCACAAGAGTGATCCCTGGAGTGAAGATCTTGTCGTATGAGGAACGGGTTGAGGACTCTGGGTCTGTACTCGTTGGAGTTTAGAAGGATGAGGGGGGGATCTTATTGAAACTTACAGGATACTGCGAGGCCTGGATAGCGTGGACGTGGAGAGGATGTTTCCACTAGTAGGAAAAACTAGAACCAGAGGGCACAACCTCAGGCTAAAGGGACGATCCTTTAAAACAGAGGTGAGGAGGAATTTCTTCAGCCAGAGAGAGTGGCGAATCTGTGGAACTCTTTGCCGCAGAGGCTGTGGAGGCCACGTCATTGAGTGTTTTTAAGACAGAGATAGATAGGTTCTTGATTAATAAGGGGATCAGGGGTTATGGGGAAAAGGCAGGAAAATGGGGATGAGAAAAATATCAGCCATGATTGAATGATGGAGCAGACTCAATGGGCCGAGTGGCCTAATTCTGCTCCTATGGTCTTATGGTCTTATGGTCTATATATTTAAAGGGTTGCATAGTTGCTGTAAGAGCTGATCACATGATTTGATGGTGATGTCATTCGGGTGTTGCCATAGGCTGCTGTTTTGCTTTCAGTTTGGACTCTGTGCAGTGCAGAGAACAGCTCCTAAATAACCCTGTTGTATGTTAGTTTGAATCTACATGTGCAAACCCACATGCTTTGCTTTCTGTGTAAAACCCACAACTCCAAACGTGGTTCGGACATTGCACTTAGCTAACGGCAGACTCTGCAATACGTTAAGTATCATTCCTCAAGAGAGAAAATCAGTTCTTCCCCTCTCTTTGACCCCCACCGAGGTTTTGCCACGTAGTTTCGGGTTGAATGCAGAGCTGCTCACTAAGCTAATGTTCCATAAGCACTGCACGCTTTAATTTTCGTCAGAAAGCTTCACTTGCAGGGAGGTTGTGCTTTTTTTTTTCTTGGGGCGAGGTGGGGGGGAGGGGGGAGCGGCAGGGGGAAATCTTTTATCCATTTTCACAAACGAGCTCCTCTGGGGATCGGCTGCTGTTGGGTTTCTCTTGTTTTGAAGTTGCTCGAGCGAACTGGAAACTCAGGCAGCGGGCCACGCCACTGCGAATTACAGGAAGAACTTGATAAAAGGCAACGTGACCTTACAGAGCCTGCACCCCCATCTATAGCAAGCTTGCCGTGTTCTGTCCCGAGAGAGGACACAACTCAGAGCTCAAAGCCGTGCCCGGTTTAGTAATGATCAAGGAGGCACTCCTGCAATGCGAAAGAGGATGATTCCCAGATTCCGAAGGTGCGCTGCTGCTGATTTACATTTTTCGCCACATTGCACTTAGTTTCCTTTTTAAACCTATTTTGCACTTGCTCTGAGCGCTTAGAACTCGTTGGCAGGTCATTCTGCGCAACAGGTCAACAGGCGTGCAGCAATCAATTTTCATGAACTGGGGTTAAATGGGTTAAATTAAACAGCGGTTTCATCGGCCTGGTTTGCATTCCTTTCAGCATCGAAGGTTCAGGGGGGTTATCTAATCAGGACGTTTTGAAGGATTTGATGAAGAGAATCCATTTCCTCTGGTGCAGGAGAGTCCGGAACAAGAAAGGAACAACCTTCAAATTCAAGGCAGGTCCATTCAGAGCGGCGTCAGCAAATACAGAGATCCTGAGAGAAGTTTGCGACTCATTTTATATCTGAAATTCATACAGCGATGGGCTCCAGCACTGGCAGCCGAGGCGCTGAGTTCCATCAACCTCTCCCCTTCTCTCCACTTTCAGAGGCTCCCTCTTCGATCGGGCTTTTGGTGATGTGACCCACCTCCTCATGTGGCTCGGTGTCGAGTGTTGCCTGCTTGTGCTGCAGAGGAGTGCCTGGGGATATTTCACTGGGTTAAAGGTGCTATATCAATGCACGGTTCTGATGTTGTGAAGCCCCTTGCTGTCCCCCTTCCCCCAATTTCCATTTGACTCCGACGTGGACGGGGGGGGTTCCATTCGAGTTGCTGATGGAGTCTGTTCCGTGTCCTTGTTCCAGTAAGTGTTACCTTTCCCTAACCCCTCTCTGATGAAGGTATTTGGCACCATTCCTAGTTGAATTGCAGACTTCTATGCATTCCAGATGGCATCATTACTGGAGCAGTGTCGAGTCAATGGGAAAAGTACTCACAACGTGTCACCAACCACAGACAGTGTTCGCTTTCTCCTGACACTGATGGCAAAGCAAAAAAACAAGACCCACTTGCAGCTTCATGGACTCCCAGACATTTACAGCACAGAAGGAGGCCATTCGACCCATCATGTCCCTGCCGTTCAACGAAGATCTGACGACACTTATTCCCATTTTCCAGCATTTGGCCCATAGCTCCGGAGTTTATGGCAGAGCAAGTGAATATCTAAATACTTCTTAAATGTTCCGAGAGTTTCTGACTCAACCGCCCTTTCAGGCAGTGACTTCCAGACTCATCGAGTCATAGAGTCATAGAGGTTTACAGCATGGAAACAGGCCCTTCGGCCCAACTTGTCCATGCCACCCTTTTTTTTAAAACTCCTAAGCTCGTCCCAATTGCCCTAACGGAACTCATCACTCAGTTAAGTTTTGATGCACAAAGTGTATGTCCCCAAATTATTTTTTAAAATTGTCTATTTTGGGGAGGCAGTGGGGGGGATGGGGAACATTTACACTTCGTTAAAAAAAACTCTGAAATCCAGATATTTCAGAAATTAATATGCCTGCAGATTTTCTTAGTGGTTTCTCTCTGCATGTTGCCAACTCGCTGTTTTGTCTCATTTGCTTCTCTGTCAGATGGTATTTAACCCTGATAAGTACGAGGTGATGCACTTTGGAAGAAGAAGCAGTAAGAAGCATTAAAGTCCAACAGGTTTATTTGGTAGCACAAGCTTTCGGAGCGCTGCCCCTTCATCAGGTGAGCAGAGAGTTGGGTTCACAAATGGGGCATATATAGACACAAACTCAATTACAAGATAATGGTTGGAATGCGAGTCTTTACAGGTAATCAAGTCTTTACAGGTACAGACAATGGAGTGGAGAGAGGGTTAAGCACAGGTTAAAGAGATGTGTATTGTCTCCAGCCAGGACAGTTAGTGAGATTTTGCAAGGCCAGGCCAAATGGTGGGGGACGAGGAAACAAGATAAGGGAATATTTAATGAATGGCAGGACACTGGGTAGCTCAGAGGAGCAGAGGGATCTTGGATAGTTATTCAAGGTTGAGCTGCGAAGGTTGAGAGGGGACCTGATAGTGGTGTCTCAGATCATGAAGAGCATAGACAGGGTGGATAGGAAGGCAGTCTTTCCATTAGTACAGCGGTCAATAACCAAGGAGTTGGCAGAGCATGTGAGTAGGATAGTTAAGAAGGTGTATGGGATGTTTGCTTTCATCAGTAGTGGTATAGAGTATAAGAGCAAGGCGGTAATGTTGGAGCTGTACAAAGTGTTGGTTAGGTCACAGCTGGAGCACTGTGTGCAGTTCTGGTCACCTCACTATAGGAAGGATGTGATTGCGTTCGAGGGGATACGGAGGAGGTTCACCAGGATGTTGCCTGGGATGGAGCATTTGAGCTGTAAGGAGAGACTGGATAGGCTTGGATTGTTTTCTCTGGAGCAGAGAAGGCTGAGGGGGGACATGATTGAGGTGCATAAGATTATGACGGGAATGGACAGGGTAAGGAGCAGCTGTTCCCCTTGGTTGAGGGATCAATCACAAGGGGGCAGAGTTTTAGGATGAGGGGGCACGAGATTCAGAGGGAATTTGAGAAACAACCTTTTCACTCAGAGGGTGGTGGGAGTCTGGAATGTGCTGCCTGGAAAGGTAGTGGAGGCTGGAAATCTTTACAACCTTAAAAATAATCTTTGCATGAGCACTTGAAACATCAAATAACATTCAAGGATATGGTACAAGTTCAGGAAAATGGGATTAGCGCGCTTTTAGTGGCAGTTATTGGCAGTGCAGACTCTTTTTGAGTTGATTTATTATTGTCACATGTATTAACATACAGTGAAAAGTATTGTTTCTTGCGCACTGTACAGACAAAGCATACCGTTCATAGAGAAGGAAAGGAGAGAGTGCAGAATGTAGTGTTACAGTCATAGCTAGGGTGTAGAGAAAGATCAACTTAATGCGAGGTAGGTCCATTCAAAAGTCTGACAGCAGCAGGGAAGAAGCTGTTCTTGAGTCGGTTGGTACGTGACCTCAGACTTTTGTATCTTTTTCCCGAAGGAAGAAGGCGGAAGAGAGAATGTCCGGGGTGCGTGGGGTCCTTAATTATGCTGGCTGCTTTGCCGAGGCAGTGGGAAGTGTAGACAGAGTCAATGGATGGGAGGTTGGTTGGGCTGATGGGCCGATCACTCGATGGGCCGAAGGGCCTTTTCTGCGCTGTATGACCCTATGATTCTCTATGACTGTCAGAGGGATTTTAATTTTCTGTTTCCCAGTCGGCGCACTGCTCGCATTATGCCCTGTTCCCCAAACCGTGCTAACAAATGCCCTGGTGCATTTGTCCTGCATACCAGGGGGAGAGCGAGCGTTCCTCGTGTCCCATATTCTGACATGCAGTCCCAGCGTCTGGTTCCCAAAGGTCTGACACGTGGCTTGTGCAACAGACGATCCGGGTAATCATCATTGTTACTGTTTGTGGTGATCTTGCTGTGCGTGAAAGGGCTGCTGTGTTTCCGACATTGCAATAGTAAACACATCTCAAAAGGCCGAATGCAAATTTGGATAAATAGCCTCCAGCCCATGTGATCTCAGGAAACCCCAGGGTGCCACCATCAGTTCATTCTTTTCTGATATGGTTCCTTGTCTCGACGGCTCTTCCCAGGAAACAATCAGTTGTCACTGGACCATGGTTAGCTGAAAGACCGCCCACATGAGGCTGACCAAAGCACACAGTTGGTATTGAACAGTAGGAGCCCCTGCCCCACTCTCCCCCAGTCCCAGGGCAGTGACTTCAAGGTCTTCTGGCATCATACAAAGCCCTGGAAGCAATTACTGCTTTGTGCTTCTCAGAGATATTTATATTCTTTCAACTAATCTTATAATTACAGGTTATGAATATTTCCTAAATTCTCTTGCACAATCTACTGGGGTACGGAGGCGGGATCCGAGACTGTCCAAGGAACTGTCCTTTGGACACAGTGTTAAACTGAGGTCCCACCTCTGCTCTCTCAGGTGGATGTGAAAGATATTGGAAGAGGAGCGGAGGAAGTTCTCCCTGGTGTCCAGATCAATACTTGTCCCTCAGCAAGGTTATGTGGTCATTATCGCATTGCTGTTCCTGGGATCTTGCTGTGCACATATTGGTTGCTGCATTTCCCATGTTACAGCAGTGACGACACTTCCAAGGTCCTTCATTGGCTGAAAAGGGCTCTGGGGTTGACTTGAGGTTGTACAAGTGGCTCGAGAACTGCAAAGCTTTTTCTTTCATTCAATGCAACTCTGCAGTGGATCTTGCGTGACCTTAAACTGCACATTTTTAGAATCAGTTCAAAATTTTCAGGCCCTGCTGTTTGGCAGTGAAGGAGTTAATAAGTGTCCTGTTATTAGAATGACTTAACACCTTGGACTGATTCAATGTACAAGACATGAGGCACCAATCGCTCACCAGGGATTGGGTAAACCCATTGCGGGTTTGTGTGTGTGTTGATTTGATTTATTATTGTCACATGTATTAACACACCGTGAAAAGTATTTTTCTTGCCCACTACACAGAGCATACCGTTCATAGAGAAGGAAATGAGAGAGTGCAGAATGTGTGTGAATTCCGCCGAAAGCAGAGGAAACCCTAAGGCTGATATCAATGCAGGGCATCTCAGGCTCCACATGGACCGTGAGCACCATCGACAGGATGCACCGCAGGAACTCACTAAGGTTCCTTTGGCAGCATCTTCCAAACCCAAAAACACTGCCATCGAGAAGGACAAGAGTGGCAGGTCACTGACACCACTTCAGGGCTGGGACTCATACCCACAAGTTTGTGATTCCGAGGCCGAGTGCTGCCCACTGAGCCAGTTAGTTAACAAGGTGCCGAGGCCCCTCTCACTTGGTGGATACGAAAAATCCCATTGCCGCCATTTCGAAACCCAGTTACTCTTGAGGCATTTGGCCAGGTGACAGCACATCCAGCAGTGGCATCTCTCCCACACCCTCTGACACACCTGCCTTGGCAGAGAGGCAACAGCTCCCAGGGAATTCCCAGTCTTTAACACTGTGATGAAGAGTGAGACAAACAAATCCTTCCACTTTGCATAAACATCAAGTGCATCAGCTTAGAACAAAGAACAAAGAACAGTACAGCACAGGAACAGGCCCTTCGGCCCTCCAAGTCTGTACCCGTTACATTGTCCTATCTAAACCAGCCGCTTATATCCCTCTATTCCCTGTCTCTTCATGTGCCTATCAAGATAAGTCTTAAATGTGGCTAATGTGTCTACCTCATCCACCTCACTTGGCAGTGCATTCCAGGCCCCCACCACCCTCTGTGTAAAAAACCTCCCCGCACATCTCCACTGAACCTTTCCCCCCCTTATCCTGAACTTGTGCCCCCTTGTAATTGTCATTTCTGCCCTGGGAAAAAGCTTCCAACTGTTCGCCCTATCCACACCCCTCATAATTTTATAAACTTCTATCAGGTCACCCCTCAGCCCCCGTCTTTCCAGGGAGAACAGTCCCAGTTTATCCAACCTCTCCTCATAGCTAATACCCTCCATACCAGGCAACATCCTGGTAAACCTTTTCTGTATTCCCTCTACAGCCTCCACGTCCTTCTGATAGCGTGGTGACCAGAATTGGACACAGTATTCCAAATGTGGCCTAACCAACGTTTTATATAACTGTAATATAATTTGCCAACTTCTTTACTCGATGTCCCGTCCAATGAAGACAAACCTGCCGTATGCTTTCTTCACCACCTTTTCCACCTGTGCTGCCACGTTTAAGGATCTGTGGGCCTGTACTCCCAGATCCCTCTGTGTGTCGATGCTCCTGATGGTTCTGCCATTTATTTTATAGCTCCCACCTGAATTGGATCTACCAAAATGCAACACCTTGCATTTGTCTGGATTAAATTCCATCTGCCATTTCTCTGCCCAATGTTCCAGCCTATCGACATCCTGCTGTATTCTCTGACAATCTTCATCACTATCTGCAACTCCGCCAATCTTAGTATCATCCTCAAACTTGCTAATCAGACCAGCTACGTTTTCTTCCAAGTCATTTATATATATTATAAACAGCAGAGGTCCCAGCACTGATCCCTGCAGAACACCACTGGTTACAGACCTCCATTCAGAAAAACACCCTTCCACTGCTACCCTCTGCGTCCCACGGCTCAGCCAGTTCTGAATCCATCTAGCTAGTTCACCCCTGATCCCGTGAGATCTAATCTTTTGCACCAGCCTGCCATAAGGGACCTTGTCAAATGCTTTACTAAAGTCCATGTAGACAACACCCACAGCCCTTCCCTCGTCAATCATTTCTGTCACCTCCTCAAAAAACTCAATTAAATTAGTGAGACATTGTGTGCAGTTCTGGTCACCTCACTATAAGAAGGATGTGGAAGCGCTGGAAAGAGTGCAGAGGAGATTTACCAGGATGCTGCCTCAAAAACATGGCCCCTCTCCTTGGTGAACACCGAAGAAAAGTATTCATTCATCACCTCTCCTATCTCTTCTGACTCCATGCACAAATTCCCACTGCCGTCCTTGACCGGCCCCAGCCTCACCCTGGTCATTCTTTTATTCCTCACATAAGAGTAAAAAGCCTTGGGGTTTTCCTTGATCCGACCTGCCAAGGACTTCTCATGCCCCCTCCTAGCTCTCCTAAGCCCCTTTTTCAGCTCATTTCTTGCTAACTTGTAACCCTCCATCGAGCCAACTGAACCTTGTTTTCTCAACCTAACATACGCTTCCTTCTTCCTCTTGACAAGACATTCCACCTCTTTTGTGAACCATGGTTCCCTCACTCGGCCATTTCCTCTCTGCCTGGCAGGGACATACCTATCAAGGACACGCAGTATTTGTTCCTTGAAAAGGTTCCACTTATCATTAGTGCCTTTGCCTGACAATTTTTGTTCCCATCCTATGCTTCCTAATTCCCGCCTGATTGCGTCATAATTACCTCTCCCCCAATTGTAAACTATGCCCTGCCGTATGGCCCTCTCCCTCTCCATTGCAATAACAAAAGACACCGAATTGTGGTCACTATCTCCAAAGTGCTCTCCCACAACCAAATCCAACACTTGGCCCGGTTCATTTCCCATTACCAAATCCAATGTGGCCCCACCTCTTGTCGGCTTATCCACATATTGTGTCAGGAACCCCTCCTGCACACACTGCACAAAAACTGCCCCATCCGAACTATTCGACCTATAAAGGTTCCAATCAATATTTGGAAGGTTAAAGTCCGTATTTTCTGCAAACGCTTACCATGGGGAACCTTATCAAATGCTTTGCTGAAATCCATATACACCACATCAACCGCTTTACCCTCATCCATCTTTGGTCACCTTCTCAAAGAACTCAATAAGGTTTGTGAGGCACAACCTACCTTTCACAAAACCGTGCTGACTATCCCTAATCAAATTATTCCTTTCTAGGTGATTATAAATCCTATCTCTTATAATCGTTTCCAATACTTTGCCCACAACAGAAGTAAGGCTCACCGGTCTATAATTACCAGGGTTGTTCCTACTCCCCTTCTTGAACAAGGGGACAACATTTGCTATCCTCCAGTCTTCTGGCACTGTTCCTGTAGACAATGACGACACAAAGATCAAAGCCAAAGGCTCTGCAATCTCCTCTCTAGCCTCCCAGAGAATCCTAGGATAAATCCCATCCGGCCCAGGGGACTTATCTATTTTTACCCTTTCCAGAATTGCTAACACCTCCTCCTTATGAACATCAATCCCATCCAGTCCAACAGCCTGCATCTCAGTACTCCCCTCGACAACACTGTCCCTCTCCAGTGTGATAACGGACGAAAAATATTCATTTCGTGCCTCTGTCACAGCTTACAGCTTCTCTGCCGTTTGGCCATTCACACCCTTTATTCTCTCTATGGGACTGCCATTAGCAGCCTTTCCCCTGGTTTCTGTGGCTATGAGTCATCTTTCATTCCCTCCCCCTGCAGTATAAATATCTCCCACTTTCTCTGCCTTTTAGTTTTGACAAAGGGTCATCTGGACTCGAAACGTCAGCTCTTTTCTCTCCTTCCAGATGCTGCCAGACCTGCTGAGATTTTCCAGCATTTTCTCTTTTGGTTTCAGATTCATTGGAGTTTAGAAGAGTGAGAGGGGATCTCATAGAAACTTATAAAATTCTAACAGGGTTAGACAGGGTAGATTCAGATAGAATGTTCCCAATGGTGGGGGGGGGGGGGGGGGGAGTCCAGAACTAGGGGTCATAGTTTGAGGATAAGGGGTAAACCTTTTAGGACTGAGGTGAGGAGAAATTTCTTCACCCAGAGGGTGGTGAATGTGTGGAATTCACTCCCACAGAATGTAATTGAGGCCAAAATGTTGTCTGATTTCAAGAAAAAATTAGATTTCGCTCTTGGGGCTAAAGGGATCGAGGGATATGGGGAGGAAGGGGGAATCAGAATATTGAATTCAATGATCAGCCATGATCAAACTGAATGGCGGAGCAGGCTCGAAGGGCCGAACGGCCTCCGCCTGCTTCTAGTTTCTATGTTCCTATAACAGATCAGCTCATAAATGAAGAGTTTGTGTTTATAAAGCAACTTAACCAGTCCTCAGGGTTGTCCATTCTCAGGGGAATGACCAATAAAGTGTAGTCACAGCCATTATGGATACAAACATTGGAACCCAATTCATGTACAGAAAGGCCCCACAGACAGCAATGAAATTAAACGACCACAGAACCTGATGAGCTGATGTGCGTCACAGATAATGTCCAGCACTCCTGACTAAATTCATCCTGGCCAGCGTTTATGCTCCCCTTGAAGCATTGGCGAGGACATTGGGACCCTCGCCTCTTCCTCCAATAATGCTGGAAATTATCCAGCGGAAAAGGCAGACAAGCCTTGGGTTTACCATTTTGTCTAAAAGCTGGCACCTCTGACAGTGCAGCACTCCCTCAGCACTGAGGGTCAACTGCTCATAACCTGAGGCAAAGCTTGAAACTTTCTGGTCAGGATCGAACAAATTCCGACACACTGCTTTGAGTTGACAACACAAAGTTATTTTTAAAATTTGTTTTATGAAATGTAGGTGTCACTGGCTAGGCCAGACTCTATTGCCCATCCCTAGTTGCCCTGGAGAAGGTGGTGGTGAGTTGCCTTCTTAAACCGCTGCCATCCCGAGGGTGTAGGTACACTCACAGTGCTGTTAGGGAGGGGGGGAGGGGGTTGCAAGATTTTGACCCAGTGACATTTAAGGAACAGTGTGTGAATTGGAGAGGAACCTCCAGATGGTGGTGTGCCCTTTGGGTCTCAATCCTTACATGAGTGGGAACAGTAACCCCTGTCTGCTCGATCCAGACCCCTCGCGATTTTGAACCTCCTCTCGACCTCCTCCTGTTCAAGAAGGCAGTCCCAACTTCTCCAGTCTACCTTCTGAAGTGAATCCCTGGAATGTATGTCGATTAATTTATCTAGGATGTGGAGGTTTATTTGTCGAGATATTTTGACACCGGGACTACCAGAGACGACCGCAGCGTTTCAGTCTTTACGGAAAAACGCTGAGGTGAAGTGTTGGCACTCACTGAAACTGGTGGATGGAGGATCTCACTCTGGTTCAGAGAGCTAGGAGGTGTTAAGGATTTAGAGGAGTATACGGGATGTAGGAAGGAGCTTAAGAAGGAAATTAGGAGAGCGAGAAGGGGTCATGAGAAGGCCTTGGCGGGTAAGATTAAGGAGAATCCCAAGGCTTTCTACAAATATGTCAAGAGTAAAAGGATGAGATGTGAAGGCATAGGACCCTTAAAAGGTGAAGGGGGAAAAGTTTGTGCGGAACCGTTAGAAATGGCGGAGCTGCTTAATGAATACTTTACCTCGGTATTCACGGTGGAAAGGGATCTGGGTGGTTGTACTGCTGGTTTGCGGTGGACAGAAAGGATCGAGCATGTGGACATAAAGAAAGAGGATGTGTTGGAACTATTGAATGGCATCAAGGTTGGTAAGTCGCCGGGACCGGATGGGATGTACCCCAGGTTACTGTGGGAGGCGAGGGAGGAGATTGCGGAGCCTTTGGCGATGATCTTTGCATCGTCGATGGAGACGGGAGAGGTTCCGGAGGATTGGAGGATTGCAGATGTGGTCCCTATATTCAAGAAAGGGAACAGGGACAGCCCGGGAAATTACCGACCGGTGAGTCTAACCTCAGTGGTTGGTAAGTTGATGGAGAGGATCCTGAGAGACAGGATTTATGATCATCTAGAGAAGTTTAGTATGATCAAAAGTAGTCAGCACGGCTTTGTCAAGGGCAGGTCGTGCCTTACGAGCCTGGTTGAGTTCTTTGAAAATGTGACCAAACACATTGACGAAGGAAGAGCGGTGGATGTGGTCTATATGGACTTCAGCAAGGCGTTCGATAAGGTCCCCCCTGCAAGACTTCTTGAGAAAGTGAGAGGGCATGGGATCCAAGGGGCTGTTGCCTTGTGGATCCAGAACTGGCTTGCCTGCAGAAGGCAGAGAGTGGCTGTGGAGGGGTCTTTCTCTGCATGGAGGTCAGTGACCAGTGGAGTGCCCCAGGGATCTGTTCTGGGACCCTTGCTGTTTGTCATTTTCATAAATGACCTGGATGAGGAAGTGGAGGGATGGGTTGGTAAGTTTGCTGACGACACCAAGGTAGGTGGTGTTGTGGATAGTTTGGAGGGATGTCAGAAGTTGCAGCGAGACATAGATAGAATGCAAGACTGGGCGGAGAAGTGGCAGATGGACTTCAACCCGGATAAGTGTGTGGTGATCCATTTTGGCAGATCCAATGGGATGAAGCAGCAGTATAATATGAAGGGTACCATTCTTAGCAGTGTAGAGGATCAGAAGGACCTTGGGGTCCGGGTCCATAGGACTCTTAAATCGGCCTCGCAGGTGGAGGATGCGGTCAAGAAGGCGTACGGCGTACTGGCCTTCATTAATCGAGGGATTGAGTTTAGGAGTCGGGAGATAATGCTGCAGCTTTATAGGACCCTGGTTAGACCCCACTTGGAGTACTGCGCGCAGTTCTGGTCACCTCATTACAGGAAAGATGTTGAAGCCATTGAAAGGGTGCAGAGGAGATTTACAAGGATGTTGCCTGGATTGGGGGGCATGCCTTATGAGGATAGGTTGAGGGAGCTTGGTCTCTTCTCCCTGGAGAGACGAAGGATGAGAGGTGACCTGATAGAGGTTTACAAGATGTTGAGAGGTCTGGATAGGGTAGACTCTCAGAGGCTATTTCCAAGGGCTGAAATGGTTGCTACGAGAGGACACAGGTTTAAGGTGCTGGGGGGTAGGTACAGAGGAGATGTCAGGGGTAAGTTTTTCACTCAGAGGGTGGTGGGTGAGTGGAATCGGCTGACGTCGGTGGTGGTGGAGGCAAACTCGTTGGGGTCTTTTAAGAGACTTCTGGATGAGTACATGGGATTTAATGGGATTGAGGGCTATAGATAGGCCTAGAGGTGGGGATGTGATCGGCGCAACTTGTGGGCCGAAGGGCCTGTTTGTGCTGTGGCTTTCTATGTTCTATGTTCTATGGTTGCCTTGCCATTGGCTGGTGGTCATTAACTTGGAGGCGCCAACCACACTCCACAGACACTCGCACCCCTCAAACAGAGCATCTGTGACCAGGTTTGGACAGGTTAGCAGTGATGACCACTCACATAAAACATCAAGCCACATTCGTGAGGCAAGAGGCGAGAGAGAATGAACGTCCTGGCATTTCCGAAGGATGACTCACAATCGAGCTCACAATCGAGCTCACAATCGAGCTCACAATCGAGCTCACAATCGAGCTCACAATCGAGCTCACAATCGAGCTCACAATCGAGCTCACCGGACTGTTGCACTGCAGTGACCGTGTGGCCGACAAAATTGCTGCCTCAGCAGCAGTATTATTTAGTGTTAAATACTTGTGCATACCCAACCCTTCCCTCACATCAGAACACCAGCAC
Source organism: Mustelus asterias (assembly GCF_964213995.1). Taxonomy (NCBI): domain Eukaryota; kingdom Metazoa; phylum Chordata; class Chondrichthyes; order Carcharhiniformes; family Triakidae; genus Mustelus; species Mustelus asterias. Next base: position 73,444,108 of record NC_135822.1, read on the forward strand.
TGAGCAGTGAAATGGAGAAGCAGTTTTTCACAGACACTGCAGCAGAAATCTGGAACACCCTTTTCTCCAACACTCGGGATGTTGCCGGTTAAGTTGGATTTTTAATTTGATTTGATTTATTAACATACAGTGAAAAGTATTGTTTCTTGCACGCTATACAGACAAAACATACCGTTCATAGAGGAGGAGAGAGTGCAGAATGTAGTGTTACAGTCATAGCTAGGGTGTAGAGAAAGATCAATTTAATGCGAGGTAAGCCCATTCAAAAGTCTGACAGCAGCAGGGAAGAAGCTGTTCTTGAGTCGTATCTTTTTCCCGAAGGAAGAAGGTGGAAGAGAGAATGTCCGGGGTGCGTGGAGTCCTTAATTATGCTGGCTGCTTTGCCGAGACAGCGGGAAGTGTAGACGGAGTCAATGGATGGGAGGCTGGTTTGCGTGATGGATTGGGCTACATTCATGACCTTCATCATAGAAATCATAGAAACCCTACAATACAGAAACAGGACATTCGGCCCATCGAGTCTGCACCGACCACAATCCCACCCAGGCCCTACCCCCATATCCCTACATATTTTACCCGCTAATCCCTCTAATCTACGCATCCCAGGACACTAAGGGGCAATTTTAGCATGGCCAATCAACCTAACCCGCACATCTTTGGATCTTTTGTAGTTCCTTGCGGTCTTGGGCAGAACAGGAGCCATACCAAGCTGTGATACAACCAGAAAGAATGCTTTCTATGGTGCATCTGTAAAAGTTGGTGAGAGTCGTAGCTGACATGCCAAATTTCCTTAGTCTTCTGAGAAAGTAGAGGCATTGGTGGGCTTTCTTAACTATAGTGTCGGCATGGAGGGAACCAGGACAGGTTGTTGGTGATCTGGACACCTAAAAACTTGAAGAGAGTCCCAACTTCTCGAGTCTATCTTCTGAACTGAAGTTCCTCACCCCTGGAATGTACGTAGATGAATTTATTTCGGATGTGGAGGTTTATTTGTCAAGGTTTCAGGACTCTGAAAGGGTCACTTTAGGCTGGGGTAAGGGTCACAAGAAATGTGGAGCAAAGGCTGGGTAAATGGAGTTGAGATACAGATCAGCCGTGATCTGATCTCAGAGGGTGATGGGAATCTGGAGTGCACTGCCTGGGAAGGTAGTGGAGGATGGAAACCTTACAACCTTTAAAAACCATTTGGATGAGCACTTGAAATATCATCGTATTCAAGGGTATGGGACAAGTGCAGCAAGATGGGATTCGCGCGCCTTCAGTGATAGTTATTGTCAGTATAAACGTTTTGGGCTGAAGGGCCTTTCCTGCACTGTACGATTCTATGATTGAATAACAGAGCAGGCTCGAGGGGCTGAATGGTCTCATCCTGTTCCCAATGTTTCTCCCACAGGAAATCATTTGATACCACCAGCTTTTCCGAATGTAGCCTCATTTAGGGACCCGTTTTGAACAGATCCAGGACCGAGCAAGTATCAGGAAGTCAACCTTCAGCAAATGCTTGAAGACTGTCTGTGTTGGCGTCTGTTTAAGATAATAAGGTGAAGAGGTGTTGGATATTGATTAGTTAATTACTCTCAGATACGTATGGGGAGAAGAGTCAGCCAGCACTGGGTGGTTTAGAACCACAGAATCCCGACAGGGCAGAAGGAGGCCATTCAGCGCATCGAGTCTGCACCTACTCTCCAAAAGAACATCTTACCCAGGCCCACCCCTCCTATCCCCATAATCCCGCGCGCTTACCATGGCCAATCCACCTTGGGCGGCATGGACAGGTTGGGCCGAAGGGCCTGTGTCCATGCTGTAAACCTCTATGACTCTAACCTGCACATCTATGGACTGTGGAGCACCCGGAGGAAACCCACAAACACGGGGAGAACGTGCAGACTCCACACAGACACCGAGGCTGGAATCGAACCCAGGTTCACGGTCCATGTGAGGCATTGTTGCCAACCACTGTGCCACCGTGCCACCCCAGGAGTGAAGTAAGCTCCTGTGGTGAGGAATAAAGAAATCTGTCCCAAAACATCCTCATCTCAATGTATTGGGGTGTTCTCAGGAGCTCAAAATCCAATCTAGTCTGTTACCCGGTAGCACAGTGGTTAGCACTGCTGCCTCACAGCACCAGGGACCAGGGTTCGATTCCCGGCTCGGGTCACTGTCTGTGTGGAATTTGCACGTTCTCCCCGTGTCTGCGTGGGTTTCCTCCGGGTGCCCCGGTTTCCTCTCACAGTCCGAAAGACGTGCGGGTTAGGGTGCATTGACCCGAACAGGCGCCGGAGTGTGGCGACTAGAGGAATTTCACAGTAACTTCATTGCAGTAAGCCTTACTTGCGACTAATAAATAAACTTTAAAACTTTACTCAAGAAAATACTGGGCTTCTCCCTCCCACTTCCAGTGTGAGTGTACAGAGTTTGACGTTGGCAGAACAATCTCACTCAGGTGACACAGCCCCTTGCCAATCGGGTGGCACAGCCCCTTGCCCTGCGCGGTGCCCATTGTGAAACAGTTTCTCGAGAGCAGCCTGAAGCTGGCATTCTTTATTTCTTTCTGAAACATTCACACCACCAAATGTCAAATTTTCTTTACATCCCGCTTCAACCAACATGGAAGGATAAGGAAGAAAATAACAGGTGAATTCCAAGAAGTTTCCTTGGTAGAGATATATTCCTGTTTATGCTGTTAAAATAATACACTATACAATGACGGTATAATTGCACAGACAGCTCGCAGGAGCGTTGCAAGCTGGGCTGACATCGATTACTGCATGAGACACACTTCTAGAAAGTCCCGAAACAAAAGGGGAAACAATTTTTTTCACACGTAAACAGAACTTGTACACTCCCTTGGGTATAAATGATATTGAGTGTAGAAAAGAGTGGGAGTTTTAACACACCAGTACCTCTCCGCCACTCCGAGGACAGCAGGTGGGATGGGGGAAAGGGTGGATGGGTGGGGTGGGGGGGGGGGGGGGGAGTGGGGGGGGGGGTGCTAAAACGTACAGACAATAAAACAGAGAAGTGGTTTGATACAACCGTTAATCACAGCAGCTGTGTGACCAAATTGGAATCCTGTCCTTGGGCCTTGGCCGTCGAGAGAGGAGATGTACGGTGATCCAATTCGGAAGGCTTTTTTTGAAGCCTAACTGGTTACTCAAGTCCAATAAGCAGCCCGGTACTGAGGCTCCGGCCTATCAGCTAGGCTTGAAGAGGCAGTCGCGCTTTTTTCAAGGAAGCAAGGCCCCAGTCTGTTCACAGCATCGTGTCCATGAGAAGCCTACACCTTGGGGACCAAGACTTCTGTTAACACATTTCTACCAAAGCAATCACAACTTTTCTTTGCCTTTACTCCCTTAAAATTCAACCAATCATATTTGTATTATCTCCACAGGGGTATCATTTTTTTTTCAATTACGTAGGATGGATGTGGACATTCTTCAAGGGCTCCTTGAGGCTCCTATGATGTCAAGGTTGTTACAATATAACAGGAAATTGCGACCCATGCCACACTGGCATGGATGCGTGCACCGAATGAGCGCCCATCTCTTGGATCTGTGTAGCTTGGTAATTTATCCAGGTCTTTCATCTTGTCCTTGGTCAGTGCAGGAACTTGTGTCTGAAAGAGAAAGAGAGTGCCACTCACTCATCTATCATGAAAAAACAGTCGCAGTGGGAAGGTTTTCACATTCCCTCTCCATTTTTAGCCACATTCTGCTGCCTGTTTGGCTCATGCTGGATTCCCATCCCCATTTTCAAATCCCACTGCGGCCTCACAGCCCCTCCCCAACCCCCTCCAACTGAACAACCCACCAAAGATATCTGGCGTTCCACCAATTCTGACCTTTTCCCCACCCCTGATTTTAATCGCTGCGCCATTGGCGGCCGCGCCTTCGCTCCAAAGGGCCCTCAGTTCTGAAAGTTCCACCCGAAACCTCCCCCCCGTCCCTCCTCCTTTTAGATCCACCCTAAAACCCTTGGACCGAGCTTTTGGTCACCTGGCCAACTATCTCCTGATGTCACTCACCGGCCAATTTTCGAATGGTGGCATTCTTTGGGACGTTTAAAGGTGCTATATGAATGCAGCTTGTTGCTGAATGGCCTGGGCCACAGTGTTGTGTGCAGCTGTTGAGGGTGGCACCCTTTGTCAGACCTGGCAGCTCAATTTTCCTTCAAACCCCAGATGATTACCAATTGATCAATTGGGCCAGTGGGCTGACGAATGGCAGATGGAGTTTAATTTAGATAAATGCGAGGTGATGCATTTTGGTCGATTGAACCAGGACAGGACTTATTCAGTTAATGGTAGGGCGTTGGGGAGAGTTACAGAACAAAGAGATCGAAGGGTACATGTTCATAGCTCCTTGAAAGTGGAGTCACAGGTGGACAGAGTGGTGAAGAAGGCATTTGGCATGCTTGGTTTCATTGGTCAGAACATTGAATAAAGGAATTGGGGCGTCTTGTTGAAGTTGTACAAGACATTGGTAAGGCCACACTTGGAATACTGTGTGCAGTTCTGGTCACCCCATTATAGAAAGGATATTATTAAACTCAAAAGAGTGCAGACTTGATAGTTTGAGTTATAAGGAGAGGCTGAATAGACTGGGACTTTTTTCCCTGGAGCGTAGGAGGCTGAGGGGTGATCTTATAGAGGTCTATAAAATAATGAGGGGCACAGATCAGCTAGATAGTCAATATCTTTTCCCAAAGGTAGGGGAGTCTAAAACTAAAGGGCATAGGTTTAAGGTGAGAGGGGAGAGATACAAAAGTGTCCAGAGGGTCAATTTTTTCACACACAGGGTGGTGAGCGTCTGGAACAAGCTGCCAGAGGTAGTAGTAGAGGCGGGTACAATTTTGTCTTTTAAAAAGCATTTAGACAGTTACATGGGTAAGATGGGTATGGAGGGATATGGGCCAAATGCGGGCAATTGGGACTTGCTTAGGGGCTTAAAAGAGAAGGGCAGCATGGACAAGTTGGGCCGAAGGGCCTGTTTCCATGCTGTAAACCTCTATGACTCACTGCTGCCTCACAGCACCAGGGACCCGGGTTCGATTCCTTTTGGGTCACTGTCTGTGTGGAGTCTGCACGTTCTCCCCGTGTCTGTGAGGGTTTCCTCCGGGTCCAAGGTGGGCCGAAGGGCCCGTTTCCATGCTGTAAACCTCTATGACTCTATGACTGGCTTTGCTTTGGTTTAAATGCTGGAAAGTGGCTCCCAGGCTGAAGGCCGTTCACTTGAGGTGGAAACCGGTGAACTGTGCTCATCAAGGGCTCCTCCAGACCCAAACAATCTCACTACATTTCCCTGCTGGGGTAGGAATGTGACTGGTGTGAAACCCGCATCAAAAATGAAATGTACCTCGGGGAGACAGAGACTTTTTTCTTTGGAAGTGTTGAACTTTGGTTCGTGATCCTGCAACAAGAAGACAAGGTCATCATTAATTTATCTATCGTACATACCCACAAAAATCCTGTGGGATCTTACCATCCCACTAAAGCCAATGGCCGTTTGCGATGCTCACCATCGGGCGACCCACTCGCTAATGGCGACTCTTCTCCGCCTCCAGAAAACCCGCCATGGGGCAGTGGGAGGTGGGAAATCCTGGCCAAAACCTTGAGACAATCAGAAGACTAAGGAAATTTGACATGTCAGCCACGACTCTCACCAACATTTACAGATGCACCATAGAAACTATTCTTTCTGGTTGTATCACAGCTTGGTTTGGCTCCTGCTCTGCCCAAGACCGCAAGGAACTACAAAAGGTCGCGAATGTAGCCCAATCCATCACGCAAACCAGCCTCCCATCCATTGACTCTGTCTACACTTCCCACTGCCTCGGCAAAGCAGCCAGCATAATTAAGGACCCCACGCACCCCGGACATTCTCTCTTCCACCTTCTTCCATCAGGAAAAAGATACAAAAGTCAGGTCACGTCCCAACCAACTCAAGAACAGCTTCTTCCCTGCTGCTGTCAGACTTTTGGATGGACTTACCTTGCATTAAGTTGATCTTTCTCTACACCCTAGCTATGGCTATAACATTATATTCTGCACCCTCTCGTTTCCTTCTCTATGAACGGTATGCTTTGTCTGTATAACGCGCAAGAAACAATACTTTTCACTGTATGTTAATACATGCGACAATAATGAATCAAACCAAAATTGCTCTCTCTCTTTCAGTTATCAGTTCACAAGATCAGAAGGAATGGGAACTGGAGTTAGCCATTTGACCCATCGAACCTGTTCTGCCACTCAATAAGATAGTTCCTTTTTAAAATTTTGCTCCATTCTTAAAGTTACAAAGCCAATTCTCAGCGTGGACCTGATGGACCCTTCATCCATCTCCTTGCTCACTCCAGAAACCAAATTCCAATTGAATCCAATTCTGCATCCCCACCAGAGAGACAAATAAGGTCCCAGCTGACAAGAAAAGGCATTGCACTCCATCTTAGCCAAAAGAATCATCGAATCCCTACAGTGCAGCAGGAGGCCATTCGGCCCATCGAGTCTGCACTGACCACAATCCCACCCAGGCCCTATCCCCATACTTACGCTGACACTAGGGACAATTTAGCATGGCCAATCAACCTAAGCCGCACATCTTTGAAGTGTGGGAGCACCCGGAGGAAACCCACGCAGACACGAGGAGAACGTGCAAACTCCACACAGACAGTGACCCAAGCTGGGAATCGAGCTTAGGTCTCTGGCGCTGTGAGGCAGCCGTGCTAACCACTGTGCCGCCCGAATAAGATCATGGCTTATCTGATTGTGACCTTTTGATTTGATTTAATTTGATTTATTATTGTCACATGTATTAACATACAGTGAAAAGTATTGTTTCTTGCGCTCTATACAGACAAAACATACCGTTCATAGAGAAGGAAAGGAGAGAGTGCAGAATGTAGTGTTACAGTCACAGCGAGTGTGTGGAGCAGTGGTTCCCAAACTTTTTTCACTGGGCCGCACTTTCAGAATAAAAATTTGCTGGCGTCACACCGAATTTTTTATTGATAAGAAATGCATTCAAAAACAAAAAAGAAACAACTCCTAGCAGTGCTTGATTCATAACATAGAACACAACTACTTTATAATATGATCATGGGACATCCAGAAAGTATAAAACAATCACTTTGGAAAAATATCTAATCCATGTTTAAATGTTTCTTTGACTGTCCTTGAATCTTCCCGCCACACTCGCAATCCTCTCTTGCCGCACCAGTGTGGCGCGCCGCACCCTTTGGGAACCACTGGTGTAGAGAAAGATCAACTTACTCGGGTCAATTTAACATGGCCAATCAACCTAACCCCCACATCTTTGGACTGCGGGAGGAAACCGGAGCTCCCTGAACTCCACTTTCCTGTCCGACCTCCTTCCACCCGGCTCATTGGTCAAAATCTCAGCCTTAAGTATCTTCAGTGACCCAGTGACTGCTGTCTGACCCTAATTCCAAGCAATAATAATCCTACCTGCAGCTGAACAACACGGGTCTGGAACAACTGCACGCAACAGCTTTGGTCTGTTCAGCTTGCTTCCTTTGTGAAGACCAAACCCCACTTTTACATGTGAAAAGTTGTGCAAATCCCAAAAGAAATAATTGACCTTGGATGCAAAGCAGAGGGGGGGGGGGGGGGGGGGGACTTTTAAGGAAAAACTAGTGATAAGGTCGCAGAACTGGCTTTTGATATGTAAATGAAGCGAGTTTCTCAAGTAGGTCAGCATGTTCGTTAAGCTTCTACTTTCCTTTGTGCAAGCACCGCATTCACAAAGAAAAGCTCATCAATCCTTGTCTGACTACCAGTAGTCTCCAGGGCAAATTAATGAATTCACACACCACTTTGTCTGAATTCGCAGGCATGTATTATCATGTGTTTTGTACCAGCAGTGGCTCACTGGGTAACACTCGCGCTTTTGAGCCAGAAAGGTTGCCGTTTCAATTTCCACTGCACACACTTAAGCCCAGAATCTAGGCGAGCAGAGCAGGACTGAGGGAGTGCAGCACTATCAGAGGTGCTGTCCTTCGAGTGAGATGGAGTCGTAGAGTCATAGAGGTTTACAGCATGGAAACAGGCCCTTCGGCCCAACTTGTCCATGCCGCCATTCCTTTTTTAAAACCCCTAAGCTAGTCCCAATTGCCCGCGTTTGGCCCATATCCCCCTATACCCATCGTACCCATGTAACTATCTAAATGCTTTTTAAAAGACAAAATTGTACCCGCCTCTACTATTACATCTGGCAGCTTGTTCCAGACACTCACCACCCTCTGAATGACAAAATTGGCCCTCTGGACCCTTTTGTATCTCTCCCCTCTCACCTTAAACCTATGCCCTCTAGTTTTAGACTCCCCTACCTTTGGGAAAAGATATTGACCATCTAGCTGATCTGTGCCCCTCATTATTTTATAGACCTCTATAAGATCACCCCTCAGCCTCCTAAGCTCCATAGTAAAAAGTCCCAGTCTATCCAGCCTCTCCTTATAACTCAAACCATCAAGTCCCAGTAGCATCCTAGTAAATCTTCTCTGCACTCTTTCTTGCGGGCTGTCCTGTCTGGAGACAATACACATCTCTTTAACCTGTGCTTAATGCTCCCTCCACCCACATTGTCTGTATCTTTAAGATCTGGTTGGTTGTCGGGATTCGCATTCTAATCAGTATTCTGTAACTTGATTTTGTGTCTCTGTGCCCTGTTTGAGAGCACATTTCCACTCCATCTGACGAAGGAGCAGCGCTCCGAAAGCTAATGGCATTTGCTACCAAATAAACCTGTTGGACTTTAACCTGGTGTTGTTAAAACTCTTAATGTGGCACCCCAGTCCAACGCCGGCATCTCCACATCATCTCTTTCCAGTGAAGCAGAGATGCTAAACTGATGACCTGTTTAGTCCCTGGAGTGGACACAAGACATCACAATTTGGGTATGGAAGCAATGGATGTTGCCTGACCCAATATTTATCTCTCATTGATTTGATCTGATTTGATTTATTATTGTCACATGTATTAACATACAGTGAAAAGTATTGTTTCTTGCGTGCTTTACAGACAAAACATACCGTTCATAGAGAAGGAAAGGAGAGAGTGCAGAATGTAGTGTTACAGTCATAGCTAGGGTGCAGAGAAAGATCAACTTAATGCAAGGTAGGTCCATTCAAAAGCCTGACAGCAGCAGGGAAGAAGCTGTTCTTGAGTCGGATGGAACGTGACCTCAGACTTTTGTATCTTTTTCCCGAAGGCAGAAGGTGGAAGAGAGAATGTATATCAGTAGAAGCAAATAATATGCTCATCGTCTCCATGCAAGTTTGTGGGAGCTTGCTATGCGTAAATTGGTTGATGTGTTTCCTACGTCACACGAGTGTTAGTCTTCCAGTAATACTTAGTTGCCGGTAAAACCAAAAGAGAAAACGCCGGAAAATCTCAGCAGGTCTGGCAGCATCTGTAAGGAGAGAAAAGAGCTGACGTTTCGAGTCCAGGTGACCCTTTGTCAAAGCTAAAAGGTTGCCAGTGAAGTGCTTTTGGGATGTCGTAATGTCACGATAGCTGATGTGGAAATGCAAGCTTTAATTTACTTTTCAATGATAACTTGGTAGCGTGACCATTGTACATTCAGTCCAGAACATTTGGTCCTCGCCTTTAGCATGACTCATAGAGTCATAGTGGTTTACAGCATGGAAACAGGCCCTTCGGCCCAACTTGTCCATGCTGTCCTTTTTTTTAAACCCCTGAGCTAGTCCCAATTGCCCGCATTTGGCCCATATCTCTCTATATCCATCGTACCCATGTAACTGTCAAAATGCTTTTTAAAAGACAAAATTGTACCCGCCTCTACTACTACCTCTGGCAGCTTGTTCCAGACACTCACCACCCTCTGTGTGAAAAAATGCCCCTCTTTTGTATCTCACCCCTCTCACCTTTAACCTACACCCTCTAGTTTTAGACTCCTCTACCTTTGGGGAAAGATATTGACTATCTAGCCGATCTATGCCCCATGGGATAGTGTGGGGAAGGTTTATGGACTGGTTGGTTATCGCTGCTTCCCTTTTTTAAGGTCACTTCCATTAGATTCCTGAACTAGCTGACAAACAGCATTGTCAATATCTGTCAACAGTCAAAACAAAAGGCCAAGTGTCATCCAGACTTGCAATGTCAGCTCTGTTCTCTCTCCACAGGTGCTGTCAGACCTGCCAAGATTTTCTGGCATTTTCTCCTTTTGTTTCAGATTCCAGCATCCGCAGTAACTTGTGTTTATCCATCGGTGATCATTGGTCTCCCCGCTAGGCCTGATCTGATTGATCCAGGTTCCACCGGCTAAACCTGGACAAACTGGTTATCTGACACAAAACGGAGACATTCTCCATTGAGATGTCAGCTGTTGTGCATTTGGCAACCTTCTGCTGAGCTTTCTCTATGTCGGCAGAACAGTGTTTGAAGATGTTTAACTTTAATTATCGAATTGCCAGAATCTGCCCATCCTGCCCTTCCAAAGCTGTGGACAACTATATGGGGCGTGCAATCCTCATGGCAGTGTGACTTCCATCATTATAATCCTTAGGAATTGCAGTGTGTGTTAGGATAGGGACTCAGTGACTAGGGAAGAGCTTGAAACCACAGAAAGAAACATTTTCCTTGTCCCAATGAAAGCAAACTGAAGTTACTGATAAGCGCCTGACCCATGTCGATGTGGTGCCAATCAAGCGGGCAGCTTTGGAGAAACTTGGTTTGTGCTCACTGGAACGACGGAGGTTGAGGGGCGACCTGATAGAAGTCTACAAGATTATGAGGGGCATGGACAGAGTGGATAGTCAGAAGCTTTTTCCCAGGGTGGAAGAGTCAATTACTAGGAGGCACAGGTTTAAGGTGCGAGGGGCAAGGTTTAAAGGAGATGTACGAGGCAGATTCTTTACACAGAGGGTGGTGTGTGTGCTGGAACTCGCTGCTGGGGGAGGGAGTGGAAGCAGATACGATAGTGAGTTATAAGGGGCGTCTGGACAAATACATGAATAGGATGGGAATGGAGAGATATGGTCCCCGGAAGGGTAGGGGGTTTTAGTTCAGTCGGGCAGCATGGTCGGTGCAGGCTTGGAGGGCCGAAGGGCCTGTTCCTGTGCTGTAATTTTCTTTGTTCTTCTTTGTTCTTTGTTCATGTTGCCTCCACCACCAATTTTCTTCTCCATAACATCACCCCTCTCTGTCCCTGCCTCGGCCCAGGAGCTGTTGAGATCCTCATTCATCCCTCTGTCAATTCCAGCTTTGGCTCTTCCAGTTCCCCCCTGTCTGCATTCCCACCTTCTGGACATGTCAGCTCCTCTAAGACTCTGCGTCCCATTATCAGGTCCCATACTGAGTCCCATTCGGACAGCATGACATCCATTCTGATTTCAACCCTCTCTATCTCGGTAACCACCCAACAAGCTCTCCAATACACTGTCTTTACCCTGCCCCATCACCCATACTTGGTGGTTCTGATTTCAGTGGGCAGAGCCCCAAGGCCCAGGGATTATCCCCCCAAATCTTCCACCTCTCTCCTCCTTTAACACCCTCCCAAATATTCACCAAGCTTGACACCATCCAGGACAAAGCAACCCGCTTGATGGGCACCACATCCACAAACATTCAGTAGAAAGGGTCGAGAGCTCCAAGTTTTTAGGTGTCCAGATCGCCAACAACCTGTCCTGGTCCCCCCCATGCCGACACTATAGTTAAGAAAGCCCACCAACGCCTCTACTTTCTCAGAAGACTAAGGAAATTTGGCATGTCAGCTACGACTCTCACCAACTTTAACAGGTGCACCATAGAAAGCATTCTTTCTGGTTGTATCACAGCTTGGTATGGCACCTGCTCTGCCCAAGACCGCAAGGAACTACAAAAGGTCGTGAATCCATCACACAAACCAGCCTCCCATCCATATGCTGTGCCCCTCATTATTTTATAGACCTCGAAAAGATCACCCCTCAGCCTCCTACACTCCAGCCACTCCTTATAACTCATGTGTTAGAACATAGAACATAGAAAAGCTCCAGCACAAACAGGCCCTTCGGCCCACAAGTTGCGCCGAACAATTTCCTTACCTTCTAGGCTCATCTATAACCCTCTATCTTACTAACCTCCATGAACCTATCCTAAAGTCTCTTAAAAGACTCAATCGAATCTGCTTCCACCACCACTACCGGCAGCCGATTCCACGCACCCACCACCCTCTGAGTGAAAAACTTACCCCTAACATCTCCTCTATACCTACTCCCCAGCACCCTAAACCTGTGGCCTCTCGTGACAACCATTTTGTTCTGGAAAACAGCCCATCACTCGCAGGAATCATCGGAGCAGGAGTGGCACATTCAGCCCATCAAAATGGAGTCATGATAGTGTGGTGAACCATCGTTGGTTCCCACTAGATAGTACTGAGCCAGGGTCTGGCCAGTACTACGAGTATGTATATATGTTGCTGTTGGGGTTAGGGATGGGTTGTTCTACTTGTTGCTGTTGGGGTTAGGGTTGGGCTGTTACACCTGTATTATAGTTATTATGGTACATCCCAGTCGGGCTCTGCCTCCTGGGAGAGGTATAAAGGTCACTGCTCTGTCTGGGACCCCTCAGTCTGGGATTGTGTACTATACATGGTAGCTTCATTGTAATAGTAAATAAAAGCCTTTATTTCCTTGAGCATCTCAAGCCTCGTGTGTGATAACGTGCATCAGATAGTAATTCAGGAAAGGCAGCGGTCTATTTGTACACATCATCCGCAAACATTCGCTCCCTCCATCACCGACGCACAGTGGGAGCCGTGTGTAACATCTGCAAGATGCACTGCAGCAATTCACCAAGATTCCTTAGACAGCACCTTCCAAACCCACAACCTCTACCATCTAGAAGGACAAGGGCAGCAGATACCTGGGGTACACCACCACCTGCAAGTTCTCCTCCAAGCCACTCACCACCCTGACTTGGAAATATATCACCGTTCCTTCACTGTCACTGGGTCAAATCTTGGAACTCCCTCCCTAACAGCACAGGGGGGTGTAACTACACCACATGGACTGCAGCGGTTCAAGAAGGCAGCTCACCACCACCTTCTCAAGGAGCAATTAGAGATGGGCAATAAATGCTGGCCTTGCCAGTGATGCCCACATCCTATGAATTGATAAAAAAAAACAAGATCTCACGAAGGGCAATGTGATAATAACTGGACGATCTGGAGATGCTGGCTGGTTTATAACAGTTGGCTGGGAACATCAAACAGAGGGAGCCTTGTTACAAAGAACAAAGAAAATTACAGCACAGGAACAGGCCCTTCGGCCCTCCAAGCCTGCACCGACCATGCTGCCCGACTGAACTAAAAACCCCTACCCTCCCGGGGACCATATCCCTCTATTCCCATCCTAATTTAGCCCCTTGAAAGTCACTATCGTATCCGCTTCCACTACCTCCCCTGGAGCGAATGCCAGGCACCCATCACCCTCTGTGTAAAAAATCTGCCTCGTACATCTCCTTTAAACCTTGCCCCTCGCACCTTAAACCTGTGCCCCCTAATAATTGACTCTTCCACCCTGGGAAAAAGCTTCTGACTATCCACTCTGTCCATGCCTCTCATAATCTTGTAGACTTCTATCAGGTCGCCCCCTCAACCTCCGTCGTTCCAGTGAGAACAAACCAAGTTTCTCCAACCTCTCCTCATAGCTAATGTCCTCCATACCAGGCAACATCTTGGTAAATCTTTTCTGTACCCTCTCCAAAGCCTCCACATCCTTCTGGTAGTGTTGAATTGAACACTATATTCCAAGTGCGAGAGTTTTAGTCCTCAGGGTGGCATCATGGACAGTGCAACACCTCTTCGGTACTGTATGGGGTGTCAGCCTGGGTTGGGTTGCGGAATATCCAAGTTTCTGACACAAGTAGTGAGGATGCAGCATCAAGCCATGGCTGGTTCCGCTCACAGTCACATCGTGCCCTTGATGCTCAGAATTTTAGGCAGTTTCGAAATAAATCTTCTTTTGGTGTTTAACGCAGAAACATGCATACGTGTTTGAAAAACATATACAACTGGCGCCCAAGGATTGTGTCGTATTCAATGAGCTGCCAGTCTAATCCCCCAGTGGATCTGAAATACAGTCGCAAACTGCCAAGGGTCGGAGTTGGGTGTCGGTAACTGGAACGAAGGATTCATTGCCTGTTATAAGAGGCACTTTGTGCAGTCCCACTCATGAGAGATTTCAGCTCCGGAGTGAGTTATGGGATGCATAATTCTCCCACTTGTGTTATTAATAATCTCTCCTCACATGACATGGTGAGTTGACAGCCTGGTCAAGTGTACCAGCAGCACACATTAAAAACATTCCACCACTGATCTTTTTTGCAAATAAATGATGTGTTGAGCAAAAAAAATATCCTCGTCAGGATCTCATCGTTTTGTTCACCAGCCTCGTTCATCAAGTGTCTCGCAGCCTCACTCTCAGCTCAAGTCACTGGTTGGTGAAATTAATACAGAAACAATGACTTGTCACCATCCTCCCCCGACTGCTCAAAGTCCTTCGCTCCTTCCGCTCACTCCCTTCTTTCTCCAATTATTGGCTATTATTTAAAAATTAGCATCTCATGTTCAAATCCCTCCAAGGCCTTGTCGCACCCCACCCACCTCCCCAAGCTCCCTCGCTATCTCTGTCACCTCCTCAAGCCGCACAACCCTCCAAGATCTTGCACACCACCAATCCTTGGAGGGCTGGCCTTCATTGCTCCACCGCTGGCTCACATGCCTTCAGCTGCTTGGGGTTCAAGAAACCAGCAATCTCCTCGCAAAAGGACTGCCAGCCTCTCTAAATCTCTCGCTCTCCCCTGTTAACTCATCAGGCCTCCTTTGACAGCTCCTTCCAAACCAGCAACTTCTACCACCCGTAGGGACATAAGAACATAAGAACTAGGAGCAGGAGTAGGCCATCTGGCCCCTCCAACCTGCTCCGCCATTCAATAAGATCATGGCTGATCTTTTCGTGGACTCAGCTCCACTTACCCGCCCACTCACCATAACCCTTAATTCCTTTACTGTTCTAAAATGTATCTATCCTTGCCTTAAAAACATTCAATGAGGGAGCCTCAACTGCTTCACTGGGCAGGGAATTCCACAGATTCACAACCCTTTGTGTGAAGAAATTCCTCCTCAACTCAGTCCTAAATCTGCTTCCCCTTATTTTGAGGCCATGTCCCCTGGTTCTAGTTTCACCCGCCAGTGGAAACAACTTCCCTGCTTCTATCTTATCTGTTCCCTTCATAATCTTATATGTTTCTATAAGATCTCCCCTCATTCTTCTGAATGAGTATAGCCCCAGTCTACTCTGTCGCTCCTCATAAGCCACCCTCTCAACTCCGGAATCAACCTAGTGAATCTCCTTTGCACCCTCTCCAATGCCAGTCTATCCTTTCTCAAGTAAGGGGCAGTACTGTCAACGCAGGGGCACCAACACACATAACTGCCCTTCCAATCCATTCACCATCCTGACTTGGAAATACATCGGACGCTGCTTCACTTTCACTGCCATTGGGTCACAATCCTGGAACTCCCCCCCTAACAGCACTGTGGGTGCACCTACACCACAGGGGCTGCAACGGTTCAAGAAGGCAACTCACCACCACCTTAGCAACGAGGAATGGGCTTAGCGAGTGACACCCCGTGAACAAGTTAAACAAAAGTTGCCCCTTAAGACATTTCTCTTTGACCAAGCCACTGGGATATCTGTTTCCATAATTTCACATGTGCCCCAGGGTCAAATATTTTTCTCGTCACAGCCCACATGGGAGATTTTATGACATGAGTGGTGCTACATAAATGCAATTTTCTGCTGTTGTCACATTCTTCGGTGGGTTTCGGAATCACTAAATGGGAATAAATCTCGATAAACAGCCTGCTTTCTGAACACATAACTTGTATCAGACTCAATCGGTGATTAAAGATGTGCAGATTTGCCAAATGTCTGGCCGAGGACAGATCTGTATTTGAGAATTATTTTACTCCATTCCCTCTGGCGATATGAATCAGAATTGTTCTTTGACTGGAATTTGTAAAGCCAATATCACTGCTTCAGTTCCAGCTCTGATGCAGATGAAAATCTCCTATTTATAGAACCAGCTCACAGATCACTTACCCACCATTGCGTCATTGAGAGGGCCACGGTTTCCAGCTGTGCAAAGGGAGCAATAATCAGCCTTGACCAAGCGTTCTCCCTTCCGCTGACACCATGGCAAGATTCACATTGGCATCAATCAATCTGCGAATGGCCGTGTAATCAGCCAGATTGCTGGACATACCCAAGCAGATCTACTCTGTGTTCACCGGAATCAGGAGCACTGTCAGAGGGTCAGTGCTGAGGGAGTGCTGCACTGTCAGAGGGTCAGTACTGAGGGAGTGCCGCACTGTCAGAGGGTCAGTACTGAGGGAGTGCCGCACTGTCAGAGGGCCAGTGCTGAGGGAGTGCCGCACTGTCAGAGGGTCAGTGCTGAGGGAGTGCCGCACTGTCAGAGGGTCAGCACTGAGGGAGTGCCGCACTGTCAGAGGGTCAGTACTGAGGGAGTGCTGCACGGTCAGAGGGTCAGTGCTGAGGGAGTGCTGCACTGTCAGAGGGTCAGTACTGAGGGAGTGCCACACTGTCAGAGGGTCAGTACTGAGGGAGTGCCACACTGTCAGAGGGTCAGTACTGAGGGAGCACTGCACTGTCTGAAGGGTCAGTGCTGAGGGAGTGCTGCACTGTCAGAGGGTCAGTACTGAGGGAGTGCTGCACTGTCAGAGGGTCAGTAGTGAGGGAGTGCCGCACTGTCAGAGGGTCAGTACTGAGGGAGTGCTGCACTGTCAGAGGATCAGTACTGAGGGAGTGCTGCACTATCAGAGGGTCAGTACTGAGGGAGTTTCGAACTGTCAGAGGGTCAGTGCTGAGGGAGCGTCGCACTGTCAAAGGGTCAGTACTGAGGGAGTGCTGCACTGTCAGAGGGTCAGTACTGAGGGAGTGCCGCACTGTCAGAGGGTCAGTGCTGAGGGAGTGCTGCACTGTGAGAGGGTCAGTACTGAGGGAGTGTCGAACTGTCAGAGGGTCAGTGCTGAGGGAGCGTCGCACTGTCAAAGGGTCAGTACTGAGGGAATGCTGTACTGTCAGAGGGTCAGTACTGAGGGAATGCCGCACTGTCAGAGGGTCAGTACTGAGGGAGTGCCGCACTGTCAGGGGTCAGTACTGAGGGAGTGCCGCACTGTCAGAGGGTCAGTGCTGTGGGAGTGCCGCACTGTCAGAGGGTCAGTACTGAGGGAGTGCCGCACTGTCAGAGGGTCAGTACTGAGGGAGTGCCGCACTGTCAGAGGGTCAGTGCTGAGGGAGTGCCGCACTGTCAGAGGGTCAGTGCTGAGGGAGTGCCGCACTGTCAGAGGGTCAGTGCTGAGGGAGTGCTGCACTGTCAGAGGGTCAGTGCTGAGGGAGTGCCGCACTGTCAGAGGGTCAGTACTGAGGGAGTCAGAAAATTGAAACTGAGGGGATGCTGTACTTTTTGAGGTACGGGACAGAGGGAAGGTCGGACTGAGGGAGAACTTTTGCATGAAAGTTGCCATCATTTGGATCTGAGTCCACTCAGCCCCAGTGAGTAAAACAGATCCCATGGAGCTCTTGCACAGAAGGGAAGGTGCATTCGCCGGTGTGTATCCCTCAACCAGCCTTGGTGGCTCACCCACTGCTGATGTGGGATCTTGCAGTGTACAAATTGGCCTCCACCTTCCAATATTGATTCCAGATCTTGGGCCGGTAAACCCTTTAGAATATTTTGAGGTTGTAAACAACTCTGCAGAAATGGAATTTCTTTCGAGAAGTGTTTGTGTCACCATCCTGAACCCCCAGTCTGGTTACCCACAGCAACCATCCTGAACCCCCAGTCTGATTACCCACAGTAACCACCCTGAACCCCCAGTCTGGTTACCCACAGTAACCACCCTGAACCCCCAGTCTGATAACCCACAGTAACCATCCTGAACCCCCAGTCTGGTTACCCACAGTAACCACCCTGAACCCCCAGTCTGATAACCCACAGTAACCATCCTGAACCCCCAGTCTGATAACCCACAGTAACCATCCTGAACCCCCAGTCTGGTTACCCACAGTAACCACCCTGAACCCCCAGTCTAACTACCCACAGTAACCACCCTGAACCCCCAGTCTGATAACCCACAGCAACCACCCTGAACCCCCAGTCTGATAACCCACAGCAACCACCCTGAACCCCCAGTCTGATTACCCACAGTAACCACCCTGAACCCCCAGTCTGATAACCCACAGCAACCACCCTGAACCCCCAGTCTGATTACCCACAGTAACCGCCATGAACTCCCAGTCTGATTACCCACAGTAACCACCCTGAACCCCCAGTCTGGTTACCTACAGTAACCATCCTGAACCCCCAGTCTAACTACCCACAGTAACCACCCTGAACCCCCAGTCTAACTACCCACAGTAACCACCCTGAACCCCCAGTCTAACTACCCACAGTAACCACCCTGAACCCCCAGTCTGATAACCCACAGTAACCATCCTGAACCCCCAGTCTGATTACCCACAGTAACCACCCTGAACCCCCAGTCTAACTACCCACAGTAACCACCCTGAACCCCCAGTCTAACTACCCACAGTAACCATCCTGAACCCCCAGTCTGATAACCCACAGTAACCACCCTGAACCCCCAGTCTGATTACCCACAGTAACCACCCTGAACCCCCAGTCTGATTACCCACAGTAACCGCCCTGAACCCCCAGTCTGATAACCCACAGTAACCACCCTGAACCCCCAGTCTGGTTACCCACAGTAACCACCCTGAACCCGCAGTCTGATAACCCACAGTAAACACCCTGAACCCCCAGTCTGATTACCCACAGTAACCGCCCTGAACCCCCAGTCTGATAACCCACAGTAACCATCCTGAACCCCCAGTCTAACTACCCACAGTAACCACCCTGAACCCCCAGTCTAACTACCCACAGTAACCACCCTGAACCCCCAGTCTAACTACCCACAGTAACCGCCCTGAACCCCCGGTCTGGTTAACCACAGTAACCGCCCTGAACCCCCAGTCTGGTTACCCACAGTAACCGCCCTGAACCCCCAGTCTGATTACCCACAGTAACCGCCCTGAACCCCCAGTCTGATTACCCACAGTAACCACCCTGAACCCCCAGTCTGATAACCCACAGTAACCATCCTGAACCCCCAGTCTGATAACCCACAGTAACCACCCTGAACCCCCAGTCTGATTACCCACAGTAACCACCCTGAACCCCCAGTCTGATTACCCACAGTAACCACCCTGAACCCCCAGTCTGGTTACCCACCGTAACCACCCTGAACCCCCAGTCTGATAACCCACAGTAACCGCCCTGAACCCCCAGTCTGATAACCCACAGCAACCACCCTGAACCCCCAGTCTGATAACCCACAGCAACCACCCTGAACCCCCAGTCTGATTACCCACAGTAACCACCCTGAACCCCCAGTCTGATAACCCACAGCAACCACCCTGAACCCCCAGTTTGGTGACATGGTGACACAATGGTTAGCTCTGCTGCCTCCCAGTGCTTGGGACCCGGGTTCGATTCCCGGCTTGGGTCACTGTCTGTGTGGAGTCTGCACATTCTCCCCGTGTCTGCATGGGTTTCCTCCGGGTGCTCCGGTTTCCTCCCACAGTCCAAAGATGTGTGGGTTAGGTTGATTGGCCAGGCCAAATTAACCCCAGTGTCAGCGGGGTTGGTAGCGTCAATATGAAGGGTTATGTGAATACGGCCTGCGTGGGCTTGTGGTAAAGACTTGATGGGCTGAATGGCCTCCTTCTGCACTGTAGGGATTCTATGATTCTATGATGGAATGAGGCAGGAACTGCACTGTGACGGGCAGTGCACCTACTGAGGGGCCACTCACAAACTGTGTCCTGGAGCTGTCCAGCTACATCTGACGCATGTCCTTCAAGTGTCGCCTCTCTGTCACAAGTGAAGCAAACCTTAAAAATAGAAACCTTTCCAAAGGAGAAAAGCTTTTCCCCGACCTTGTACTGTGCTGTCTTCCCAGTGGAGTGCGTGTGACGGACAGCTGGCCCCCAGTTCCGCTGCACTGGCAGACAGAACATCCTACTGTGGGAAAGGGTGCTACCTAAATGCAAATTCATTGTTGTGGTTTGTCTAGTAGAATGTTAAAAAACATTTTTTAATGGATTTTTCCGCATTTAGGGATGGGTGAACACTTGTTGCTGGAGGCTTCTAACCGCCCTCCCACCCTCCAGCCCCCTCCCACCCCCCCCCCAACTCCTGAACCCTCCCATCCCCCCAATTCCCGAACCCTCCCATCCCCCAACTCCTGAATCCTCCCACAACTTCCCTGCTTCTATCTTATCTATTCCCTTCATAATCTTATATGTTTCTATCAGATCTCCCTCATTCTTCTGAATTCCAATGAGTATAGCCCCAGTCTACTCAGTCTCTCCTCAGAAGCCAACCCTCTCGACTCCGGAATTAACCGAGTGAATCTCCTCTGCACCCCCTCCAATGCCAGTATATCCTTTCTCAAGTAAGGAAGAGGAACAGCTGGATCAAACTGGTGTTTCAGGGATAGGCTGGCTGTCAAGGGATGACAAACAAAATGGCAGTGATTGTATTAAAGACTAAAGCAGATGTCAATGGTTTGATTCCCAGCTTGGGTCTCTGTCTGTGTGAAGTTTGCACGTTCTCCCCATGCCTGTATGGGTTTCCTCCGGGTGCTCCCCCGCCCACAGTCCAAAGATGTGCAGGTTAGGTGGATTGGCCATGGTAAATGCGCAGGGCTCTGGGGATAGGGCTGTGGGAGGTGGGAGGGGAGGGGCTGGGTGGGCTCCTTTGCAGACTGAATGGACCCAAATGGCCTCCTTTTGCACTGTTGAGTTTTGGTGGCTTACGGTCAGGGCAGTGTGAAAGCAAGGTAACCATAGAACCATAGAAAATTACAGCTCAGAAGCAGGCCTTTTGGCCCTTCTTGTCTGTGCCGAACCATTTCTTGCCTAGTCCCACTGACCTGCACTTGGACCATATCCCTCCACACCCCTCTCATCCATGAACCCGTCCAAGTTTTTCTTAAATGTTAAAAGTAACCCCGCATTTACCACTTTATCCGGCAGCTCATTCCACACTCCCACCACTCTCAGCATGAAGAAGCCCCCCCCTAATATTCCCTTTAAACTTTTCTCCTTTCACCCTTAACCCAGAACAGAATGTATTCAGAGCTAAACAAGGGTCAACATTGCCTGAATCTGCGACCTGGGACTGAGATGAGGAGAAACTCCCTTCACAAAGAGGATTGTGAATCTTTGGAGCTCTCTGCCCAGAGAGCTGTGGATGTTCCGTCATCCAAGGCTGAGATGGCGAGATTTTTGGGCAGTAGGGGAATCGAGGGATATGGGAAGCAGACAGGAAAGTTGGGTTGATGTAGACGGTCAGGCTTGATCTTATCAAGCGGCAGAGAGGGCTTGAGGAGCTGAATGTCCTCATGTCTCGACCTCTTGAGCTCTTTGTATGGCCAAACACAAAATGTGTCTCAGCCAGACTAAATAATCATGATGCGAAGGTGCCGGCGTTGGACTGGAGTGGGCACAGTAAGTAGTCTCACAACACCAGGTTAAAGTCCAACAGGTTTATTTGGTAGCACGAGCTTTCGGAGCGCTGCCCCTTCATCTGGCGAGTGCAGGATTTGTTTCACAAACAGGGCATATATAGACACAAACACAATTACAAGATAATGGTCGGAATGCGAGTCTTTACAGGTAATCAAGTCTTCACAACGGATGAATGAACACTGCTCGACAATCACCAGGCAGGAGTGTTCCCTTCCAGTCGGGGAACACTTCAGCAGTCACGGGCATTCGGCCTCTGATCTTCGGGTAAGCGTTCTCCAAGGCGGCCTTCAAGACACAGGATAACACAGAATTGCCGAGCAGAAACTGATATCCAAGTTCTGCACGCATGAGGATGGCCTCAACCGGGATCTTGGGTTCATGTCACACTATCTGTAACCCCCACGACTTGCCTGGGCTTGCAAAATCTCACTAACTGTCCTGGCTGGAGACAATTCACATCTCTTTAACCTGTGTTTAACCCTCTCTCCACTCACATTGTTTGCATCTGTAAAGACGTGATTACCTGTAAAGACTCACATTCCAACCATTATCTTGCAATTGAGTCTGTGTCTATATTTGCCCTGTTTGTGAAACAAATCCTTCACTCACCTGATGAAGGAGCGGCGCTCCAAAAGCTCGTGCTACCAAATAAACCTGTTGGACTTTAACACGGTGTTGAGAGACTACTTCGAGTAAATAATCAGAATGCAAAGAAAGGGTTGAACCCACATATCAAGATAATTTGAGTCTGAGTAGTTGTAACTCATTTATAGCAATCATGCATTCTCATTAGATGCAAGTGTGTTTAAGTACCTGTAATCAAGGAAGCTTTTCGAATTTTTATATTGTGGCAATAAAAATGCATCAGATGAAATGGAAGAGAAAATACAGAGTGTGTCTCATCAAGGGTTACTTTATAAAAAACACTCGGAAAATTGCAGTTAAGGGGCCAGAAATATGAATGAATATCTGGTGGCAATAACTGAGTGAGCACCCGCCACCCAAAACATTTAAACATTCCAGGGGCGTCGCCGGTTTTATATCTATCGCCAGTAGAAATCCATGACTCATTCAGGTGGTTGATTTTATTGATGGATGTTAATGATCAAGGACAGTGGTAACTCTCTTATCACCCCCTTCGCTCGCTGATCAATGTTGGCTCCTATGAATTGGGGTGCTTGAATTTTAAAATTCCCATTCTTGCATGCAAGTCCGTCCGTGACCTCGCCCCTCTCCGTCCCTGTGACCTCCGCCCCCTCAAAACCCTCCGCCATCTTTGTGCTCCTCTAATGCTGGTCTCCTGAGCACCCGTCGTTCGAGAACTCCCCTCTATTTGTACATCCCACGGCCCCAGAACTTTCCCATCCTTGGTTTAAGCTCCCTTTCCCACACTGTTCTCACGGAGGAAGAGCTGTCCGCGCGTCTGCAGGTTTGCTGTTCGCACATCGTGGGAGTTCGCGGGAACAGAACTCTCGCAATCGGCGGGGGTTTAGTGTACGGCCAGCAGATGGGGAAAGAGCAAGAGAGTGGTGAATCGTTCTTTCAAAGAGCCAGCACCGTGACAATGGGCCAAATGGCCTGCTTCATCATCCACAATTCTATGAATCCTGTTTTAGAAACTAGAGTAAGAAGTCTCACAACACCAGGTTAAAGTTGTGAGACTTCTTACTGTGCTTACCCCAGTCCAACGCCGGCATCTCAACATTTAGAAACTAGAAGCAGGAGGAGGCCATTTGGCCCTTCGAGCCTGCTCCGCCGTTCATTATCATCATGGCTGATCATTGAATTAAAAATCCTGATCTCCCCCCCCCACAAATCCCTTTAGCCCCAACAGCTATATCTAATTTCTTCTTGAAATCACACAACATTTTGGCCTCAACTACTTTCTGTGGGAGTGAATTCCACACCTTCACCACTCTCTGGGTGAAGAAATTTCTCCTCACCTCAGTTCTAAAAGGTTTATCCCCTTATCCTCAAACTGTGACCCCTAGTTCTGGACTCCCCCACCATCGAGAACATTCTTTCTGAATCCACCCTGTCCAACCCTGTTAGAATTTTATAAGTTTCTATGAGATCCCCTCTCGCTCTTCTAAACTCCAGTGAACATAATCCTTTTCAAATAACCTGTCAAAATCCTGGAACTCCCTCCCTAACAGCGCTGTGGGTGTACCTACACCTCATGGACTGCAGCGGTTCAAGGAGGCAGCTCACCATCAGCTTCTCAAGGGGCATTTCGTGATGGGAAATAATTGCTGGGCCTCACTAGCAGCAGCCACTTCTCAGGTAGGAATAAAAGAATTCCCAATGTCTCATTGCAAGAAACTTGCGGAACTAGGGAGCAGAAAATCTGGATGTAGGCTAGGGTGTACTGGAGCCAATGACAGAGGGGAAGATGGGTATAGAGGGATATGGGCCAAATGCGGGCAATTGGGATTAGCTCAGGGCTTTCAAAAAAATGGGGCAGCATGGACAAGTGGGGCCGAAGGGCCTGTTTCCATGCTGGAAATCTCTATGACAGAAACGGCCCCTCTCTCAGATCGGCTGATGCTTGGCCTCTTTAGGTCAATGAGTGCCCCTGACATGCCTCTCTGAGCTCTCGGAAGGGTGCCACCATTCTCCTTTCCAGATTTGGGTAAAAGGAGTTAGACCATAAGACCATAAGACATAGGAGCAGAATTAGGCCACTTGGCCCATCGAGTCTGCTCCACCATTCAATCATGCCTGATATTTTTCTCATCCCCATTCCCCTGCCTTTTCCCCATAACCCTTGATCCCCTCATTAATCAAGAACCTATCTATCTCTGTCTTACAGACACTCAATGACCCGGCCTCCACAGCCTTCTGCGGCAAAGAGTTCCATAGATTCGCCACTCTCTGGCTGAAGAAATTCCTCCTCATCTCTGTTTTAAAGGATCGTCCCTTTAACCTGAGGTTGTGCCCTCTGGTTCTCGTTTTTCCAATGAGTGGAAACATCCCCTCCACGTCCACTCTATCCAGGCCTCGCAGTATCCTGCAAGTTTCAATAAGATCCCCCCTCATCCTTCTGAACTCCAATGAGTACAGAGTTGTACCTGCAGATCAGAACACAGGGTGAGAATGCTCGCATCATCGGCTGTGGTGATCTCCTTAATGTGGCCAGAAGGTTGAGCTGGATGTGCACCCTCAATGGTCTGCTCTGTCTTCAGCAGCGATGTGGCCAGAGTGGGCAAACTGTTTTTCCACATATTCACGTCCGTGCCGTTCCCAAAAGCCTGCATCGCATTTCCTGAGGGAAGAAAGGAAAAACACCTTTGAAAAGAGAAAAGCCATTCCCAAGCTCCGTGTGTTTCACTTGTGAACTTGACTCATTCACATACATCTGATGATGCTTTCCTGAAACGCATGGGTTGGCCCGTCATTGGATGAACAAAGAACAAAGAAAATTACAGCACAGGAACAGGCCCTTCGGCCCTCCAAGCCTGCACTGACCATGCTGCCCGACTTAACTAAAACCTCCTACCCTTCCGGGGACCGTATCCCTCTATTCCCATCCTATTCATGTGTTTGTCCAGATGCCCCTTAAGACTCACTGTCGTATCCGCTTCCACTACCTCCCCTGGCAGCGAGTTCCAGGCACCCACCACCCTCTGTGTAAAAGATCTGCCTCGTACATCTCCTTTAAACCTTGCCCCTCGCACCTTAAACCTGTGCCCCCAGTAATTGACTCTTCCGCCCTGGGAAAAAGCTTCTAACTATCCAAATGAAAGATGAAACGATAAAAGACCATTTCTTTATTGCTCCTGCATCAATGAGAACTTGCATTTGTGCAACACTCTCTCTTCACAGAGTCAAATCTCTCATCGATTATTGCAATAAACTATCTGGTTCACTAATGTCCTCCAAGGAAGGAAATCTGCCGGCCTGACCCACACTGGTCTACAGGGGGCCACTGGGGCGGCATGGTGGCACAATGGTTGGCACTGCTGCCTCACAGCGCCAGGGACCTGGGTTTGATTCCCGGCTCGGGTCACTGTCTGTGTGGAGTTTGCACATTCTCCTCGTGTCTGCGTGTTTTTCCTCCGGGTGCTCCGGTTTCCTCCCACAGTCCAAAGCTGTGCGGGTTCGGTGTACTGGCCATGTTAAATTGCCCCTTCGTGTCGGGGGACCATCTAGGGAAAATGCATGGGGTTGTGCCGTTAGGATCTGGGATTGTGGTCGGTGCAGACACAATGGGCCAAACTGCCTCCTTCTGCACTGTAGGATTCTATGATAGATGTGACTTCAAATGCACTAAGCATTTGCCAGGGCAGGTAGTGGAAGCAGATACGATCGTGACTTTTAAGGGGCATCTGGACAAACACATGAATAGGATGGGAATAGAGGGATATGGTCCCTGGAAGGATAGGGGGTTTTAGTTCAGTTGGGCAGCAGTGTCGGTGCAGGCTTGGAGGGCCGAAGGGCCTGTTCCTGTGCTGTAATTTTCTTTGTTCTTTGTTCAAGATGATTGACTCTTAACTACCCCTATGAGATGGGCCAGCAAGCCACTCAGTTCAAGGACAATTATGGATGGACAGGAAGTGCTGGGGTCACCTCGCATTGAAGAATGAATGAAGAAAAGAATTGGCATTCAGGGGAGAGTTAAGAGCTCAGTTACGGTGCTGGGATCTCCATCATGGAGAGAACACAGGCACAATTTATGTTCTGAATCTGACCGCAAACCCCAGAACACCCTGGCCAGTTCGATCGTGACAATCCCGCCAGTTTACCCTGACACAAGGAAGGGAAGGATTGGCCATGCTAAATTGCCCCTCGTCTGCAAAGATGTGCCGGTGATGTGGATGGGGCATGATAAATGCGCAGGGTTACAGGGATTGGTTGGGGAGGGTGGCCTGGGCAAAGTGCTCTGAGGCAGTACAGACTCGATGGGCCGAATGGCCTCCTCCGGCACTGTAGGAATTCTATGGGAAGCTGCATTTCGATAGTGCCACCTCAGGACATCCCAAAGTGGTTTGCAATACATCAGATACTTTGGAAGTATGGTCAGTGTTCTTAAGTTGGGAAATGTCGCAGCCACTTTGAACACAGCAAGCTCTCACTAACAGCCACGTGGCGATGACCAGATTATCTGGGGTTTTTTAAAAATCATTTTGATTGAGGGATAAATCTTGGCCAGGATGCCTGGAAGAACTCCCCTAATCTTCTTCTAAACATTGCCACGGGAATTCCAAAGGTGGCGCCTCCGACTGTACAAACTGGGAGTGTCGACCTCAATCATTTGCTCAACTCCCTTGAGGGGGACTTAGAAGAATCCCTACAGTACAGAAGGAGGCCATTTGGCCCATCGAGTCTGTGCCGACCACAATCCCACCCAGGCCCTACTCCTGCAATCCACATATTTACCCTGCTAATCCCCTGACACTAGGGTCAGTTTAGCATGGCCAATCAACCTAACCCATACATCTTTGGAGTGTGGGAGGAAACTAGAGGACCTGGAGGAAACCCACGCAGACACGGGGAGAACGTGCAGACTCCACACAGACAGTGACCCGAGGTTGGAATGGAACCCGGGTCCCTGGCGCTGTGAGGCAGCAGTGCAAACTGCTGTGCCACCCACTTGAAATCACGATCTGCCGACTCAGAGGCGAGGGTGCTGCCAATTGAGCCACAGATAACACCAGCCTTACCATGCTGAGACTCAGCCTTTCATTGTCCAAGTCACAAGGCTTTCAAGAAGGATCAAAGATCTGTGTGACACCGACATTGAGGCACAAATATGCTTACAATCATTTCTCCTTGCTGTTCATGTGTTGAAAGATAAATGCCTGAGGCATTGCCACCAGCTGTTTTCACATTTCATGCAAGATTTGGACCTGAGACGAGCGGAAGCCGCAGTTGAGAATGCATGCTGACAAAGGAAGCACGTTCCTCCAGCCCGTGTACAATGCAAGACTTACTGAGGCAGGTGTTGGCTTTGAAGTAGTTGAGAAACTTGTCACATTCTTCATTCTGGTTCCCGCTGCCACTACACGTGCACCACGGAGCCACAACGATGTCAGTCGCATCAATGTAGTTTGGGGTCATGTCACTTCCTGCAGTGGGGGGGGGAACAAGAGGCAGAATTGACGACAAAAACTGATCCGAGGCCCTGAAAGTTTGGAGAAATAGCTCGCAATTTCCCAACCCCCGAACATCCCAAAATGCTTGGCAGGCAATGAGGTGCATTTTGTTTTTTACAAACCGTTCGCACTGCTGTAATGTAAGAAACACTGCAGCCAACTTTCACACAGTAAGATCCCACAAACAGCAATAGGGGTAATAACCCAGATCATTGACTTCTCCTGTGTTGGTTGGTGGATGAATTGTTTGGATGTGAGTACAGTAAGGAGTCTCACAACACCAGGTTAAAGTCCAACAGGTTTATTTGGTAGCACGAGCTTTCGGAACGCTGCCCCTTCATCAGGTGAGTGGAGAGTTTGGTTCACAAACACGGCATATATAGACACAAACTCAATTACAAGATAATGGTTGGAATGTGAATCTTTACAGGTAATCAAGTCTTAAAGGTACAGACAATGTGAGGGTTAAGCATCAGCAATCACCAGGCAGGAGTGCTCCCTTCCTGTCGGGTAAGCGTTCTCCAAGGCGGCCTTCACGACACATGACAACAGAGTCACTGAGCAGAAACTGATAGCCAAGTTCCGCACATGAGGACGGCCTCAACCGGGATCTTGGGTTCATGTCACACTACCTGTAACCCCCATGATTTGCCTGGGCTTGCAAAATCTCACTCACTGTCCTGTCTGGAGACAATACACATCTCTTTAACCTGTGCTTAACCCTCTCTCCACTCACACTGTCTCTACCTTTAAGACTTAATTACCTGTAAAGACTTGCATTCCAACCATTATCTTGTAATTGAGTCTGTGTCTATATTTGCCCTGTTTGTGAAACAAATCCTGCACTCACCTGATGAAGGACCAACGCTCCGAAAGCTCGTGCTACCAAATAAACCTGTTGGACTTTAACCTGGTGTTGAGAGACTATTAACTGTGTTTACCCCAGTCCAACACCGGCATCTCCACACCTTGGATGTGAGTGTCATTGTCAAGGCCAGTATCTGTTGCCCATCCCAATATAATTGCCCCTGCAAAGTTGGTGGTGAGGTATTAATATAACATTGACAACATAGGTTGCTGGGGATTCAGAATAACAAGTCAGAGTCTGCGGGTAATATTAAAAATCAGTTCTGGGTCCAAAAAACAGGCATTAGACTACCGGTTAAAGGTTAAGCAGGGATGTACTTCTGAGGCTGTATAATGCTCTGGTCAGACCCCATTTGGAGTATTGTGAGCAGTTTTGGGCCCCGTATCTAAGGAAGGATGTGCTGGCCTTGGAAAGGGTCCAGAGGAGGTTCACAAGAATGATCCCTGAAATGAAGAGCTTGTCGTATGAGGAATGGTTGAAGACTCTGGGTCTGTACTTGTTGGAGTTCAGAAGGATGAGAGGGGATCTTCATAGAATCATAGAACCTTACAGTGCAGAAGGAGGCCATTCGGCCCATCAAGTCTGCATTGAACACAATCCCACCCAGGCCCTATCCCCTTAACCCCATACATTTACCCTAGCTAGTCCCCCTGACACTAACAGGCAATTTATCATGGCCAATCCACCTAACCCGCACTTCTTTGGACTTATTGAAACTTATAGGATATTGCGAGGCCTGGATAGAGTGGACGTGGAGAGAATATTTCCACTCGTAGGAAAAACTAGAACCAGAGGGCACAACCTCAGGCTAAAGGGACGATCCTTTAAAACAGAGATGAGGAGGAATTTCTTCAACCAGAGAGTGGTTAATCTGTGGAACTCTTTGCCGCAGAAGGCTGTGGAGGCCAGGTCATTGAGTGTCTTTAAAACAGAGATAGATAGGTTCTTGATTAATAAGGGGGTCAGGGGTTATGGGGAAAAGGCAGGAGAATGGGGATGAGAAAAATATCAGCCATGATTGAATGGCGGAGCAGACTCGATGGGCCGAGTGGCCTCATTCTGCTCCTGTATCTTATGGTCTGATGGTTCCAATTTTAGCATCAGCACACTCAGGGGTGAATCATGCATGGGGCACAGCTGCTGAAATTGATGCTTTTGGCAACTAATTTACAGCTGAGTTGCCCAAAGCCTGTCCACCATCCACAAGGCTCAAGTCAGGAGTGTGACGGAATACTCTCCACTTGCCTGGATGAGTGCAGCTCCAACAACACTCAAGAAGCTTGTCAGCAACCAGGGCGAAGCAGCTCCCTCCACTGGCACCCTACACACCACCTTCAACCTTCACTGCTCCACCACCAGTGCCCAGTCGCAGCAGTGTGTGCCATCTGGAACCCACCGAGGCTGCTTAGGCAGCAGCTCCCAAACCCATGACCTCTGCGCCAGAGAACAGTGGAGGCTGAGTCGCTGAGCTTACTTCAGGCTTTGTTGGACAAACTTTTGATTGTCAAGGAGGTTAAGGATTATAGCGGTGAGGCAGAAAAGTGGAGTTGAAGCCACAGTCAGATCAGTTATGGTCTTATTGAATAGAGATGATCAGGTATGAGGAGCCAAATGGCCTCTCCTGCTCCCATTTCTAATGTTCAGCCACTTAGAAGGACAAGGGCAGCAAACACATGGGAACACCACCAGAATCACAGAATGCTACAGTGCAGGAAAACCCTTCAACCCATTGAATCTGCACCGACGCATGAAATGCCCTGACCTGCCCACCTAATCCCACTTGCCAGCACTTGGCCCATAACCTTGAATGTTATGCACAGTAAGAGATCTCACAACACCAGGTTAAAGTCCAACAGGTTTATTTGGAATCACGAGCTTTCGGAGTGCTGCTCCTTCATCAGGTGAGTGGAGAGTTGGGTTCACAAACAGGGTATGTATAGACACAGACTATATATATCTATATATGTGTCTATATATGCCCTGTTTGTGAACCCAACTCTCCACTCACCTGATGAAGGAGTGGTGCTCCGAAAGCTCGTGATTCCAAATAAACCTGTTGGACTTTAACCTGGTGTTGTGAGACCTCTTACTGTGCCCACCCCAGTCCAACGCCGGCATCTCCACATCTTGAATGTTATGATGTGTCAAGTACTCATCCAGGTACTATTTAAAGGATGTGAGGCAACCCGCCTCCACCACTCTCCCAGGCAGCGCATTCCAGACCCTCACCAACCTCTGGGTAAAAAAGTTTTTCCTCCCACCCCTCACTTTTAACTTGTGTCTCCTTGGAACTGACCCTTCAACTAAGGGAACAGCTGCTCCCTATCCACCCTGTCCATGCCCCTCATAATCTTGTTCACCTCGAGCAGGTCGCCCCTCAGTCTTCTCTGATCCAACAAAAACAACCTAAGTCTACCCAGCTTCTCTTCACAACTTCAATGTTCCATCCCGGGCAGCATCCTGGTGAACCTCCTCTGCACCCCCTCCAGTGCAATCACATCCTTCCTATAATGTGGCGACCAGAACTGCACGCAGTGCTCCAGCTCTGGCCTCACCAAAGTTCTATACAACTCCATCATGACCTCGCTGCTTTTGTAACCTATACCCTGATTGATAAAGGTGAGTGTGCCATATGCCTTTTTCACCACCCTATTAACCTGCCTTTCCGCCTTCAGAGATCTGTGGACAAACACGCCAAGGTCACTTTGTTCTTCGGAACTTCCCAGTGTCAGACCTTTCATCGTATACTTCCTCGTCTAATTACTCCTTCCAAACTGCATCACCTCACACTTTTCAGGGTTAAATTCCATCTGCCACTTATCCACCCATTTGACCATCTCATCTATATCTTCCTGTAGCCCAAGACACTCAACCTCACTGTTAACCATCCAGCCAATCTTTGTGTCATCGGCAAACTTACTGATCCTACCCCCCCAATAGTCATCTATGTTATTTGTATAAATAACGAACAATAGGGGGCCCAGCACAGATCCCTGTGGTACGCCACTGGTCACTGGCCTCCAGTCACTAAAGCAACCGTCTGTCACCACCCTCTGTCTCCTACGCTAAGCCAATTATGAATCCACCTCGTCTGTCACCACCTGGAGGTTCCCCTCCAAGTCACTCAGCGTCCTGACTTGTAAATATATTGGCAGTTCCTTCACTGTGGCTGGGTCAAAATCCTGGAATTCCCTCCCTAACAGCACTGTGTGTGTACCTACACCACATGGTCTGCAGCAGTTTGAGAAGGCAGCTCACCACCACCTTCTCAAGGGGCAACTAGGGATGGGCAACAGATGCTGGTCTTGGCAATGACGTTCACACCCAAGGAGTGAATCGAAGAAAGACCTTTCCCCATATGGGGTCCACCTCAGCACTGCAATGAGAGGGGAATGGGTTGACAGTTGGATATCCTTATTCTGCTCACCGCCCCCCTTTCCCCCCCCCCCTCAAGAGCATGATCAAGTCGTGTTCGGAAACAAAATTCAATGTGGTCAAAGGTTGTTACATTTCTTGATGCAATATCTTAATAGGACACCGATCGCTGACACGATCTAAAAAAAAACAGGTCAGTGCTAACCGAGGGAAGGATCTCTTTCTGAGGAGGAGTTTAGCTCTGTCTGCCATTCTCCCCGAATTAAACTCCAGGCAGAAAACCTTCAAAGGAGCAATTTCTCACTCAAGCAATTTATTTTAACACTGCTTCCCTGGATGAAATTGATGCTTTCATCTGTGTCCCTTCCAATGGGCTCACTGTACACTCAGCCAGGCAGAAATAGCAACCCCTTTGAAGTCTTCTATTCTGACGATTATTTGCCTGAATTTATAGAAAAAAAATTCCGTTTAAAGCCCCTTTTGCTGAACAAGGTGTTTCACATGTCCTTTATTCACAGTGCCGATAAAAGCTCTGAAGGAGAATTCAGTCAGTTCCACCCAGTATCTGCACAAGATTTTTAAAATCCACGACAAAGCCAAATGAGAACTTGGTGCATGGGGCAGTTTCCCCTTTTAGTGCCTCTCGGTTTCAATCTAATAGGCAAGTTATTTTCTTTCTGAGGCCTTGGGAAAGCAAGCTCCATCCCACCCGCATCCCTCCCCGCCCTGCCTCGAGTTGCCAAGTTGCCATCAGACACTGAGCTCCGAGGCAATAGGCAAGCAGAGACCCTGATCCATCTCACCTGCGTTGGCCTCAGCATCCCCGTCACTGGGAAATGGCGGTGACAGTGAGGCCAAAGGCGGGGGGTGGGGGATGGGGGGGTGAGGGAGCTGGGTGATGGTGGGCTGGGAGTGATGCATCCCGCGGTATTCCCCTACTCCAGCTTCATCAGTCCCAGCCGGAATCTTCACATGCAACATTCAGGCACAGACCCTCCGTGGTTGAATAGCCGTAACCAAGACCGGAAGATGCACAGGTGGGCCATGCTCATCTGGGGAATCCTATGTCATCACAGGTGAGTTGAGAGGAGCAGCAAGAAAAACAGAATTGTCCAAACACTTCAATTTTGTGTTGGCATAGAGTCATAGAGGTTTACAGCATGGAAACAGGCCCTTCAGCCCAACCTGTCCATGCCACCCTTTTTTTAAAGCTCCTAAGCTAGTCCCAATTGCCCGCGTTTGGCCCATATCCCTCTGTACCCATCTTACCCATGCAACTGTCTAAACACTTTTTAAAATACAGAATTGTACCCGCCTCTACTACTACCTCTGGCAGCTTGTTCCAGACACTCACCACCCTCTGTGTGAAAACATTGCCCCTCTGAACCCTTTTGTATCTCTCCCCTCTCACCTTAAACCTATGCCCTCTAGTTTTAGACTCCCCTACCTTTGGGAAAATATATTGACTATCTAGCTGATCTGTGCCCCTCATTATTTTTTATAGACCTCTATAAGATCACCTCCTACGCTCCAGAGAAAAAAGTCCCAGTCTATCCAGCCTCTCCTTATAACTCAAACCATCAAGTCCCGGTCGCATCCTAGTAAATCTTTTCTGCACTCTTTCTAATTTAATAATATACTTTCTATAATAGGGTGACCAGACTGCACACAGTATTCCAAGTGTGGCCTTACCAATGTCTTGTACAACTTCAACAAGATGTCCCAACTGCTGTATTCAATGTTCTGACCAATGAATCCAAGCATGCTGAATGCCTTCTTCACCACTCTGTCCACCTGTGACTCCACTTTCAACGAGCTATGAACCTGTATCCCTAGATCTTTTCGTTCTGTAACTCTCCCCAACGCTCTACCATTAACTGAGTAAGTCCTGCCCTGGTTCAATCTACCAAAATGCATCACCTTGCATTTATCTAAATTAAATCACACCCAGCCGGAAACTTCACATGCAACACAGGAGCACATTCAGGCACAGCCCCCTGTGGTCGAATAGCCGTCACAAAGACCGGAAGATGCACAGGTGGGCTGTGCTCATCTGGGGAATCCTATGTCATCAGAGATGAGTTGAGAGGAGCAGGAAGAAAAACAGAATTGTCCAAACACTTCAATCTGAGGTGGCATGGTCTGCTTTCGGATCTTAGCTCTGGCTCTGTTGAGGTGGCAAACTCAATTCAGAATGCCAAGGTGCCAAATTCAATTCCCACTCCAGAGACTTGGGCGCAAAGAGCAAGGCTGACCCTCCTGTGAGGTACTGAGGGCGTGCTGCATCGTTGGAGGTGACGTCCTCTGGATGAGATGTTAAACCGAGGCACAACCACCCACCCCGGCTCCCCCACACCCTGCCCATTTGCTTGCTCAAGTGGATATTAAAGATCACGTGGCACTGTTTCGAAGGAGGGTAGGAGAGTTTTCCCAGGGTAAATACGATGTAAGAAAATCTTTATCACACAGTGAGTGGTTTGGGATCTGCAATGCACTGCGTGGAAGTGTGGTGGAGACAGGTTCAATCGAGACATTCGAGGGGGCATCAGATGATTATTTGGATGGAGACAATGTGCAGGGTTGTGGGGAAAGGGCTGGGGAATGGAACCAAATCATAATGTTAATTTGGAGAGCTAGCGCAGACATGAAGGGCCAAATGGCCTTCTTCTGCACCAGAATGATTCAGTGATGGGCATCCTGGTCAACAGTCATTCCTCAGTCAACATGACAAGCAAATATTAGCCACACAAGGACTGGTCAAAATCACATTGCTGTATGTGGGAGATTGATTCTTTGGGTCGTGAATGAAGCCCAATCCACCACTCAAACCAGCCTCCCGTCCATTGACACTATCCAAACTTTCCACTGCCTCAGAAAAGCAGCCAGCATAATCAAGGACCCCACACACACCAGACATACTCACTTCCACCTAATTCCATTGAGAGAATAATACAAAAGTCTGAGGTCACGTACCAACCAACCTAAGAATAACTTCTCTGCTGCCATCAGACTTTTGAATGGACTTACCTCATATTAAGTTGATCTTTCTCTACACCCCAGCTATGACCTGCATTTCAACGTAACAACATCATTGTGACACTTGGGAAGTATTTTATTGGACGCAAAGTGCTTTGAGATGTCTGATGGTCATGAAAGGTGCTATGTAAATGCAAGTCCTTTTTTTTCTTCTTTTAAATGCTGGAACTTTCTTGCTCATCTGTTTTCCCTCCTGCCTCTGTTACCTCGCACTGATCACTGCCTCTGACCAAGGTTCCTGAAGCATGGATATCAAACTGGCTGCTGGAGGGCAATGCTATAAAGAAATGAACCTACATTGTTCTGGCATCACTCTCATCCTCAGCACCCCAAGCCCAATGCATTTTTCGGCCAATAAATGACTCTCTGGTGAACTGGTGCAGCGACAATAATCTCTCTCACAATGTCAACAAAATGAAGGAAATTGTCACCGGCTTCAGGAAGCGTAAAGGAGAACACGGCCCTGTCTACATCAGTGGGGATGAAGTGGAAATGGTCGAGAGCTTCAAGTTTCTAGGTGTCCAGATCACCAACAGTCTGGCTGATTGGAGGTGTAGTGGACAGTGAGGAAGGTTTTCAAAGCTTGCAGAGGGATTTGGACCAACTAGAAAAATGGGCTGAAAAATGGCAAATGGAATTTAACGCAGACAAGTGTGAGATATTGCACTTTGGAAGGACAAACCAAAGAAGAACGTACTCGGTAAATGGTAGGACTCTGAAGAGTGCAGTTGAACAGAGGGATCTGGGAATACAGGTACAGAGTTCACTAAAAGTGACGTCACAGGTGGATAGGGTCGTAAAGAGTGCCTTTGGTACATTGGCCTTTATAAATCGGAGTATTGAGTATAAAAGTTGGAGTGTTATGGTAAGGTTATATAAGGCATTGGTGAGGCCGAATTTGGAGTATTGTGTACAGTTTTGGTCACCTAGTTACAGGAAGGATGTAAATAAGATTGAAAGAGTGCAGAGAAGGTTCACAAGGATGTTGCCGGGACTTGAGAAGCTGAGTTACAGAGAGAGATTGAATAGGTTGGGACTTTATTCCCTGGAGCGTAGAAGATTGAGGGGAGATTTGATAGAGGTGTATAAGATTTTGATGGATATAGATAGAGTGAATGCAAGCAGGCTTTTTCCGCTGAGGCTAGGGGAGAAAAAAACCAGAGGGCATGGGTTAAGGGTGAAAGGAGAAAAGTTTAAAGGGAATATTAGGGGGGGCTTCTTCACGCAGAGAGTGGTGGGAGTGTGGAATGAGCTGCCGGATAAAGTGGTAAATGCGGGGTCACTTTTAACATTTAAGAAAAACTTGGACGGGTTCATGGATGAGAGGGGTGTGGAGGGATATGGTCCAAGTGCAGGTCAGTGGGACTAGGCATAAAATGGTTCGGCACAGACAAGAAGGGCCAAAAGGCCTGTTTCTGAGCTGTAATTTTCTATGGTTCTATGGTCCTGGTCTCCCCCATGCCGACACTATAGTTAAGAAAGCCCACCAACTTTCTCAGGAGGCGAAGAAAATTTGGCATGTTCATTACGATTTTCACCAGGTTTTACAGATGCACCATAGGAAGCATTCTTTCTGGGTGTATCACAGCTTGGTATGGCTCCTGCTCTGCCCAAGACCGCAAGGAACTACAAAGGGTCATGAACTAAGCCCAATCCATCACGCAAACCAACCTCCCGTCCATTGACTCTATCAAAACTTTCCACTGCCTCAGAAAAGCAGCCAGCAGAATTAAGGACCCCACACACACCAGACATTCTCTCTTCCACCTAATTCCATTGAGAGAATAATACAAAAGTCTGAGGTCACGTACCAACCAACTCAAGAACAACGTCTCTGCTGCCATCAGACTTTTGAATGGACTTACCTCATATTAAGCTGATCTTTCTCTACACCCCAGCTATGACTGTAACACTACATTCTACACTCTCATAGAATCATAGAGGTTTACAGCATGGAAACAGGCCCTTTGGCCCAACTTGTCCATGTCGCCCCTTTTTTAACCCGCTAAGCTAGTCCCAATTGCCCGTGTTTGGCCCAGATCCCCCTATCTCCATCGTACCCATGTAACTGTCTAAACGCTTTTTAAAAGACAAAATTGTACCCGCCTCTACTACTACCTCTGGCAGCTCGTTCCAGACACTCACCACCCTCTGTGTGAAAAAATTGCCCCACTTTTGTATCTCTCCCCTCTCACCTTAAACCTATACCCTCTAGTTTTAGACTCCCCTACCTTTGGGAAAAGATATTGACTATCTAGCTGATCTATGCCCCTCATTATTTTATAGACCAGCGGTGTGCCTCAGGGATCAGTGGTGTCATCTGCAAACTTACTAACCATGCCTACTAAATTCTCATCCAAATCATTAATATAAATGACAAATAACAGTGGACCCAGCACTGATCCCTGAGGCACACCGCTGGTCACAGGCTTCCAGTTTGAAAAACAACCCTCTATAACCACCCTCTGGCTTCTGTCAAGAAGCCAATTTTGTATCCATTTAGCTACCTCACCCTGGATCCCATGAGATTTAACCTTATGCAACAACCTACCATGCGGGACCTTGTCAAAGGCCTTGCTAAAGTCCATGTAGACAACATCAACTGCACTGCCCTCATCTACCTTCTTGGTTACCCCTTCAAACAACTCAATCAAATTTGTGAGACATGATTTTCCACTCACAAAGCCATGCTGACTGTCCCTAATCAGTCTTTGCATCTCTAAATGCCTGTAGATCCTGTCTCTCAAAATACCTTCCAACAGTTTACCCACCACAGATGTGAGGCTCACCGGCCTGTAGTTCCTAGGCATTTCCTTTCCTTCTCTATGAACGGTATGCTTTGTCTGTATAGCGCGCAAGAAACAATACTTTTCACTGTATGTTAATACACGTGACAATAATAAATCAAATCAAATCAAAATCAAAATTTCTGCAAAAAATGTAGTCAATGCAGAAAACTTGTCGCCCAGTTTGTGCGTGACGGACCCCCACAGCCGGCAACAGGATTATGACGAGACATTGTGTTTTGTGGCAACAAAAACAGGAAAATGCTGGAAACTCTCAGCAGGTCTGACAGCATCTGTGGAGAGAGAATAGAGCCAACGTTTCGAGTCTGGATGGCCCTTTTCAAAGTTGAGAGGAATGAGAGTCAGCAGAGATTTCTACCGTGAGGGGAGTGAGGGAGGTTGCCACATTCAAACTGCCACGTTCCTCAGGCAGTCCTTTACCAAGCTGTACCTCTGTTCTGCCACTCACG
The DNA here is from genome assembly GCF_964213995.1 of Mustelus asterias. Lineage (NCBI taxonomy): Eukaryota > Metazoa > Chordata > Chondrichthyes > Carcharhiniformes > Triakidae > Mustelus > Mustelus asterias. Next base: position 73,482,371 of record NC_135822.1, read on the forward strand.
CATTCTGATCGCTCAATGGACACTTTCAACAGCTTCTCAGCCTTCTACATCCTCATTGACACTCTCTTTGTCCAGTTCCACCACCCTCCCAACCCTCATTGTATAAATCTCTGCTGACTTTCTTTCCTCTCAGTTTTTAAAATTTATTTATTAGCGTCGCAAGTAGGCTTACATTAACACTGCAATGAAGTTACTGTGAAAATGCCCCAGTCGCCACACTCCGGCGCCTGTTCTGGTTACACTGAGGGAGAATTTAGCACGGCCCAATGCACCCTAACCAGCACGTCTTTCGGACTGTGGGAGGAAACCAGAGCACCCGGAGGAAACCCACGCAGACACGGGGAGAATGTGCAGACTCCACACAGAAAGTGACCCAAGCCGGGAATCGAACCTGGGTCTCTGGCGCTGTGAGGTAGCAGTGCTAACCACTGTGCCACCGTGCTGCCCCTGCCCCCGTGCCGACAAAGAGTCATCTAGACTCGAAATGCTGGCTCTACTCTTTCTCCATGGATGCTGTCGGACCCAATCCATCACGCAAACCAGCCTCACATCCATTGACTCCATTAGTTTAAGTCACGGATAGATGGATTCCTGATCGATAAGGGAATTAAGGGTTATGGGGAGCAGGCGGCTAAGTAGAACTGATTCACTTCAGATCAGCCATGATCTTGTTGAATGGCGGGGCAGGCTCGAGGGGCTAGATGGCCTACTCCTGCTCCTATTTCTTATGTTCTTATGTTCTTATGAACACAGAACACAGAACAGTACAGCACAGAACAGGCCCTTCGGCCCACGATGTTGTGCCGAGCTTTATCTGAAACCAAGATCAAGCTATCCCACTCCCTATCATCCTGGTGTGCTCCATGTGCCTATCCAATAACCGCTTAAATGTTTCTAAAGTGTCTGACTCCACTATCACTGCAGGCAGTCCATTCCACACCCCAACCACTCTCTGCGTAAAGAACCTACCTCTGATATCCGTCCTGTATCTCCCACCACGAACCCTATAGTTATGCCCCCTTGTAATAGCTCCATCCACCCGAGGAAATAGTCTTTGAACGTTCACTCTATCTATCCCCTTCATCATTTTATACACCTCTATTAAGTCTCCCCTCAGCCTCCTCCGCTCCAGAGAGAACAGCCCTAGCTCCCTCAACCTTTCCTCATATGACCTACCCTCCAAACCAGGCAGCATCCTGGTAAATCTCCTCTGCACTCTTTCCAGCGCTTCCACATCCTTCTTATAGTGAGGTGACCAGAACTGCACACAATATTCCAAATGTGGTCTCACCAAGGTCCTGTACAGTTGCAGCATAACCCCACGGCTCTTAAACTCCAACCCCCTGTTAATAAAAGCTAACACACTATAGGCCTTCTTCACAGCTCTATCCACTTGACTGGCAACCTTTAGAGATCTGTGGATATGGACCCCAAGATCTCTCTGTTCCTCCACAGTCTTCAGAACCCTACCTTTGACCCTGTAATCCACATTTAAATTTGTCCTACCAAAATGAATCACCTCACATTTATCAGGGTTAAACTCCATTTGCCATTTTTCAGCCCAGCTTTGCATCCTATCTATGTCTCTTTGCAGCCTACAACAGCCCTCCACCTCATCCACTACTCCACCAATCTTGGTGTCATCAGCAAATTTACTGATCCACCCTTCAGCCCCCTCCTCTAAGTCATTAATAAAAATCACAAAGAGCAGAGGACCAAGCACTGATCCCTGCGGCACACCGCTAGCAACCTGCCTCCAATCCGAAAATTTTCCATCGACCACCACCCTCTGTCTTCGGTCAGACAGCCAGTTACCTATCCAATCGGCCAACTTTCCCTCTATCCCACACCTCCTCACTTTCATCATAAGCCGACCATGGGGGACCTTATCAAACGCCTTACTAAAATATGACTCTGTCTACCCTTCCCGCTGCCTCGGCAAAGCAGCCAGCATAATTAAGGACCCCACGCACGCCGGACATTCTCTCTTCCACCTTCTTCCTTCGGAAAAAAGATACAAAAGTCTGAGGTCACGTACCAACCAACTTAAGAACAGCTTCTTCCCTGCTGCTGGCAGACTTTTGAATGGACCTACCTCGCATTAAGTTGATCTTTCTCTACACCCTAGCTATAACTGTAACACTACATTCTACACTCTCTCCTTTCCTTCTCTATGAGCGGTATGCTTTGTCTGTATAGCGCGCAAGAAACAATGCTTTTCACTGTCTGATAATACATGTGACAATAATAAATCAAATCAAATCAAAATCTACTCTCTCTCCACAGATGCTGTCAGACCTGCTGCGATTTTTCCAGCATTTTTCTCTTTTTCTGTTTTTTGTTTGGATTCCAGGATCCGCAGTATTTTGCGTTTATATCAATGTGTTTTGTGGTGTTGAGTGAGGGATAGATTTGATGGAGACACTGGGGAGACACTCTCCTGTTCTCCTAGTAGCACGTCCACTCGAGAGAGAGAGAGAGAGAGAGAGCAGACGAGGGCAAAGGCAGCATTTCCAACAGAGTGGCACCCTCTCAGCGCTGCATTGGGTGTGTCAGCTTGGAGAAAGGTCGCGGGGGTGGGATTTGAACTCACTGTCTCCTCCGAGGAAGGAGTGCTGACTCAGTACCCTCTGTGTCAGGGGCAGGGGGTCTCTCATTGGTGTCTCTCCACACAGTGCGGTCCACATTACCTCCGACACTGCAACTCTAAGCGCACTCAGTTAATCTTCAATCACGACAGCGGAACTGTCACAGTGACTGGTGTACACGACAGGAAGCATCCTTGCTGTAATCGGCAGATGAATCATTTTGGAGCTTGGAATACATGGATCTATTTTAGCTGGGTTAACCCACACACTGACACAGCAAGCGGAAATATCTCAGCAGCTGTTTTCTGCAGCCGCTTATTATAAGTCCATCAAATGCTGAAATTTTAATTTGCATTTTTTGATATTCATTCAGGTAATTTCAGCATCGCTGGCTCGGCGATCCCGAATTACCCCTTGAGGGGGCGGTGGTGAACTGCCTTCAGAGAATCATAGAATCTCCGGCACGGAGACAGGCCCTTCGGCCCAAACTGGTCCATGCCGACCAAAATGCCCATCTCAGCTTGTCCAACCCCATTTGCCTGCAATGGCCCTTATCCCCCTGAACCTTTCCTATCCATGTATCTGTCCAAATGCCTTTTAAATGTTGTCAATGTCCCTGCCTCAACCACTCCCTCTGGCAGCTCATTCCACACACGCACCACCCTCTGTGTAAAAAAGTTGCTCCTCAGGTTCCCATTAATTCTTTCCCCTCTTAACTTAAACCTCTGCCCTCTCGTTCTCGATTCCCTAACCCTGGAAAAAAGACTGAGTGCATTCACCCTATCCATGCCTCTCATGATCTTATACACCTCTGTAAAATCATCCCTCAGTCTCCTACGCTCCAAAGAAAAAAGCCCTAGCCTGTCCAATCTCTCCCTATAACTCAGTCCCTTGAGTCCTGGCAACATTCTTGTAAATCTCTTCTGCGCTCTCTCCAGTTTAATAACATCTTTCCTATAGCAAGGCGATCAAAACTGAACACAATATTCCAGGTGCGGCCTCACCAACTTCCTATACAACTGCAACATAACTTCCCAACTTCTATACTTAATGTCCTGACTGATGAAGGCCAGCATGCCAAAAGCCTTCTTCACCTGTGACTCCATCTTTAGAGAACCGTGCACCTGAACTCCAAGGTCCCTCTGTTTCACAATATTCCCTAAGGTCACTCCATTTCCCATTTCTCGGCCCACTTCCCCAGCTGATCAAGATCCTGCTGCAATTTTTGATAACCTTCCTCACTGTCTACAATACCACCTATTTCAGCGTCATCTGGAATCTTACTGATCATGCCTTGTACATTCTCATCCAAATCATTGATATAGATAACAAACAGCAATGGGTCCAGCACTGACCTCTGAGGCACACCACTAGTCACAGGCTTCAAGTCCGACAAGCATCCTTCCACCATCACCCTCTGCTTCCCACCATCAAGCCAATTGTATATCCAATTTGCCAGCTCTCACTGGATTCCATGTGATCTAACCTTCCAGAGCAGCCTATCATGTGGAACTTTATCAAAGGCCTTACTGAAGTCCATATGGACTACATCTACTGCCCTGCCCTCATCAACCTTCCTGGTCACTTCATCAAAAAACTCTAACAAATTTGTATGGCATGATCCCCCATGCACAAAGCCGTGTTGACTACTCCTAATCAAACCCTGTCTTTCCAAATGCTTGCATATCTTATCCCTCAAAACCCTCTCCAGTAACTTACCCACCACTGATGTTAGGCTTACCGCTCTATAATTCCCAGGTTTTTCTTTGCAGCCATTCTCAAATAAGGGCACAACATTTGCTCCCCTCCAGTCTTCTGCACCCGTGGCTAACGATGATGCAAATATCTCATGATGTGGAGATGCCGGCGTTGGGCCGGGGTAAACACAGTAAGAAGTCTAACAACACCAGGTTAAAGTCCAACAGGTTTATTTGGTAGCCAAAGCCACGAGCTTTCGGAACAGGTTCCGGACACTGACCACTGCCTCCTTAATGCTCTCCTTAATCAAAAATGCAACTCCCCCTCCTCTCTTTCCTCCACCTCTGTCCCGTCTAAAGCCCCTGCACCCTGGAACACTAAGCTGCCACTCTGTCCCTCCCTTAGCCATGTTTCAGTTATGGCTATAGTATCTCAGTCCCACTTTCCTATCCATGCCCTGAGTTCATCAGCCGTACCTAGATTTGATTTGATTTGATTTGATTTATTATTATCACATGTGTTAACATACAGTGAAAAGTATTGTTTCTTGCGCGCTATACAGACAAAGCATACCGTTCATAGAGAAGGAAAGGAAAGAGTGCAGAATGTAGTGTTACAGTCATAGCTAGGGTGCAGAGAAAGATCAACTTAATGCAAGGTAAGTCCATTCAAAAGTCTGACGGCAGCAGGGAAGAAGCCGTTCTTGAGTCGGTTGGCACGTGACCTCAGACTTTTATATCTTTTTCCCGATGGAAGAAGGTGGAAGAGAGAATGTTCGGGGTGCATGGGTTCCTTAATTATACTGGCTGCTTTGCTGAGGCAGCGGGAAGTGTAGACAGAGTCAATGGATGGGAGGCTGGTTTGTGTGATGGATTGGGCTACATTCACGACCTTTTGTAGTTCCTTGCGGTCTTGGGCAGAGCAGGAGCCATATCAAGCTGTGATACACCCAGAAAGAATACTTTCTGTGGTGCATCTGTAAAAGTTGGTGAGAGCCATAGCTGACATGCCAAATTTCCTTAGCCTCCTGAGAAAGTAGTGGCGTCGGTGAGCTTTCTTAACTATAGTGTTGGCATGGGGGGGCCAGGACAGGTTGTTGGTGATCTGGACACCTAAAAACATGAAGATCTCGATCATTTCCACTTGGTCCCCATTGATGTAGACAGGAGCATGTCCTCCACTATGCTTCCTGAAGTCGATGACAATCTCCTTCGTTTTGTTGACATTGAGGGAGAGATTATTGTCACTGCACCAGTTCGAGTTTTATCGTGCATATCGACACAGACATCAAGTTTCTACAAAGATGCAGAAATTAAAACTCTTACTGTGTTCACCCCAGTCCAACACCGGCATCTCCACATCATGACCGCACCAGTTCACCAGATTCTCTATCTCATTCCTGTCAGCCTGTCCGCCCTCTTGCACTGTATTAGAAGGAATGTAATCCACAGGTTTTCCCCGCTCCCTGCCGTTCTCCTGCCCATCACGTCTGTTCAGCTTGCTGTTACTGAGTACTGCATCTCCTTTCAGCCCCTCGTTTGCTCCCCTGCTGCTGAGGATCCCACCCCCTGCCAATCTAGTTTAAACCCTCCCTTGTAGCACTAGCAAATCTGCCCCCCCAGGATATTGGCCCCCCCTCCAGTTCAGATGTCGCTTAAGCAGGTCACCTATGCCCCAGAAAAGATCCCAATGATCTAAGAATCTGAATCCCTGCCATCTGCATTGATCTGCCATATTCTCCTGTTCTTATCCCCATTGGCACGTGGCACTGGGAGTAATCCAGAGATTACCACCCTCGAGGTCCTGCTTCTTCACCTTTTTCCTCACTCTCTATATTCACTCCTCATCATCTCATCCCTACTTCCATTTACCTCATTTGTGCCAATGTGCGCAATGACTTCTGGCTGCTCACCTTCCCCCCTTGAGAATGTTCTGCAATCGCTCTGAGCTATCCTTGACCTGGCACCTGGGAGGCAACACACCATCCCGGACTCCCGTTTGCGGCCACAGAATCTCCTGTCTGTCCCCCTGACTATCGAATCTCCCATCACTATGGTTCTGTTTACCTTTACCCTTTCCCGCTGTGCCCCAAAGCCCGGTATACTGCTCTTGGATCCCCAAAGCCTGTCCATGGCACAAGTAAGGAGTGTGCCTCCACTTGGTTCGATACACAGCTCCAACAACACCCACAGTGATGTTAGGGAGAGAGTCCCAGGTACACCCAGTGACAGGGAAGGAACTTAAGAATATTAGAACATAAGAATTAGGAGCAGGGGTAGGCCATCTGGCCCCTCGAGCCTGCTCCACCATTCAGTAAGATCATGGCTGATCTTTTTGTGGACTCAGCTCCACTGACCCACCTGCTCACCATAACCCTTAATTCCTTTACTGTCCAAACATTTATCCATCCTTGCCTTAAAAACATTCAATGAGGTAGCCTCAACTGCTTCACTGGGCAGGGAATTCCACACATTCACAACCCTATGTGTGAAGAAGTTCCTCCTCAGCTCAGTCCTAAATCTGCTCCCCCTTATTTTGAGGCTATGCCCTCTAGTTCTAGTTTCACCCGCCAGTGGAAACAACTTCCCTGCTTCTATCTTATCTATTCCCTTCATAATCTTATATGTTTCTATAAGATCTTCCCTCATTCTTCTGAATTCCAATGAGTATAGCCCCAGTCTACTTAGTCTCTCCTCATAAGCCAACCCTCTTAACTCCGGAATCAGCCTGGTGAATCTCCTCTGCACCCCCCTCCAGTGCCAGTATATCCTTTCTCAAGTAAGGAGACCAAAACTGTACACAGTACTCCAGGTGTGGCCTCACCAGCACCTTATACAGCTGCAACTTAACCTCGCTGTTTTTAAACTCCCTCCCTCCAGCAATGAAGGGCAAAATTCCATTTGCCTTCTTAATTACCTGCTGCACCTGCAAACCAACTCCTTGTGATTCCTGCACAAGGACACCCAGGTCCCTCTGCACAGCAGCATGCTGCAATTTTTTACCATTTAAATAATAGTCCATTTTGCTGTTATTCCTACCAAAATGGATGACCTCACATTTACCAACATGGTACTCCATCTGCCAGACCCTCGCCCACTCACTTAGATTATCTATATCCCTTTGCAGACTTTCAGGAGTGGCTGATATAATTTCCAGTCAGGAAGCTGAGTGACTTGGATGGGAACTTCTCGACGGTAGAGTTCTCATGTGTCTGCTGCCCTTGTCCTTCTCGAAGATGGAGGTCATGGAAGATGTTGGAGCCATGGTGAATTGCTGCAGTGCATCTTGTAGGTGGTACACACTGCTGCCATTGAGTTGATGGTGGACAGAGTGACTGTTTGAGGTAGTGGATGGGGTATCAATGAAGCGGGGCTGCTTATTCCTGGATGGTGTTGAGCTTCTTGGGTGTTGTTGGAGCTGTGTATCGAACCAAGTGGAGGCACACTCCTTACTTGTGCCATGGACAGGCTTTGGGGATCCAAGAGGAGAGTTATTCTCCTCAGAATTCCCAGCCCTCTGACCTCCTTAGTATTTATATTGCTAGTCCAGTTCAATTTCCCATCCTAAGATGTTTGTCGTGACCTCAGCAAGGGACAATGTGGTTTACAATCACCACAAAGTGGAAACCACATGCATCAAAACCAGCAACAATGTTGTTCAAAGTCAGATCCCACAGCAGGAAATGGGATGAACAGCCAGATAATTTCGGGGGGGGTTGGGTGAGGGATGGATTTTGGCAAGAGACTTGGAAAGCTATTTTTTCATCTCCTACGAGTAAATCTGAAGACTATTGGAGATGTGGGGGTGTGGGACAGAGGGTGGATAAAGGCTGTTTGACGGAGAAGAGTTGGTTTGTTTTGGCAGTTGGCTGAGAGGAGGTGGAGGGAGATGGGGGGTGGCACGTGGCAAGGACGGAGAATGGGGTGAGTTCCCGGGGGGGAATTAAATCCAACTTGGCTTTGCGCCGGACTCAGAGGACTGAAATAAAACTCACCCTGCAGGAGACTGGGAGGAGTCACCACTCACCTATGAGTCCTGAATAGGACAGCAAACAAGCTGCATAATTCTCACGGAAACAGCCACTCTGCGATTGGGCGGAGGCTTGGCAGTTTGACAGGAAATCAGCCAATCGTGACCTGTAGATTGAAACAGAGAAGGAATTAGTCAATTTACTGACCGGGAGCTGTGGGGAGGGGTATGTTTGAGGTTCACGCTTCACTGAGGAAACTAACAGGACACTGGCAGGAGCACGGAAGCCATCAAGACATTCACAGTGCAACTATACCCAGGACTGGCAGCCCGTGACGATGCCACTTTATAGAGTCAGAGAGTTTTACAGTAAAGAAAGAAGCCCTTCGGCCCCCTGTGCCCATGCTAGCCACCTGTATACTCCAACCCCATTTTCCAGCGCATGGTCTACAGCCTTGTATGCTGTGGCCTTACAAGTGCTCATCTAAATGCTCCTTAAATGTTGTGAGGGTTCTTGCCTCTCCCACCCGCTCAGTCACTACCCTCTGGGGTGAAAGAGTTTTTCCTCAGGTCCCCTCTAAAACTCTTGCCCCTAAATCTTAAATCGATGTCCCCTCACAAAGGGGAAAAGGTTTCTTCCTATCTACCCTTTCTATGCCCCTCAAAATTTTGTACACCGGGCGCATGGAGAATGGAAGTGCAGGGACCGATTGGATGGCGGTAAAAACGTGTAGCAGGCCAGACGCAACTTAGCAAAGAGCTTGATGTTCCAGACGACGTGGTGGATCGCTAATTCTGTAAGCAACTCACCCAAATTGGCAGCATAATTCAGGGGAGGATGAAATAGGTTATATTCTCAAAACACCTTGCCAATGTGAGAAGCATTTTAAATTAAGGTCCCTCTTTTACTGACCGTGGAATCTCTTTTTGTGATGTGTGGTTGAGATTGGAAAGGACACCAAGGAGAACTCTCCTGTTCTCACGCGAACTGGTCCCATGGGATGCCTTGTCCATCTTACCAGGCAGATGGGGCAGTGAATAGCAGAGAATTAGACAAAGAGAGAGAGAGAGAAAGACCAAAAAAATTGATATGCATTTATGTACAACAGTCTTGAGATCTTTATTAGGTAATTCCCTGTGGTGTAAGTCCATCCACAGTGATGTTATGGAGGGAATTCCAGGATTCTGATCCAGTGACAGTGAAGGGACAGCGATATATTTCCAAGTCAGCATGGTGAGTGACTTGGAAGGGAGTTCCCAGGTGATGGTTTTCCCATGCATCTGTTGCCCTCATCCTTCTAGATAATAGATGTTTGAAAGGTGCTGTTTAAGGAGCCTTGGTGAGTTGCTGCAGTGCCCATTGTAGATGGTACACACACGGCTGCCACTGTGGAGGAGGGAGTGAATGTTTGTGGATGTGGTGCCAATCAAGGGGGGCTGCTTTGTCCTGGATGGTGTCGAGCTTCTTGAGTGTTGTTGGAGCTGCACCCATCCAGGCAAGTGGGGAGTATTCCATCACATTCCTGACTTGTGCCTTGTAGATGGTGGAGAGACTTTTGGGGAATCTTGGGGTGAGTTACCCTCCGCAGGGTTCCTAGTTTCTGACCTGCTCTTGTAGTCACAGGTTTTATGTGACTGATTCAGTAAAGTTTCTGGTTAATGGTAACCCCCGCCCCCCCCAGGATATTCACAGTGTTGCAAATAAGAAGTTCAAAATTTTCGGACTGTTAATTTCAGGTCAAATGGAGGAATTCAAATCCTGCTATGCAACAAATCTGGATGGCTTGGTTTGCTGTGGGGACGGTGAGGCCCAGGTTGTTTTACTATGAATAAGGTACAAGATATTCCCACCTGTGCTGAGGGTGGATAGACTGTTCCTCTCCAAGTCTCACAGAGGGACGTTAGGAATGAAATGTTTCATAAACAGTTGCGCTTTAAGCTCTCTATGTAACTAAAGATAGATGGAGTTTGTAGGCTGCAGTTGGGGGACGGTAGGCAAGGGGGATCTAAAGAATAGCTCATTTATATTTCTACCTGGATAAAAGGTTTATTTGAGTAATATTGCCATGCAGATGGGCCTTGGCAATGAGAAGCTGTAATGACCTCATGTCCATGAGGTTGGCCTCTCCGAGTATGAGCTCCCCAATTAAGGTAATGTTTGCCTGTCCAATCGGGGAGTCTCATGTGGACAAAAAATGAGGAGTCTCGGGGCTACTCAAACTCCGGATTCTACCTTTGTACCTGAAGCACTCTTGGGAGTGGAATTGCGGCACGGTAGCACAGTGGTTAGCACTGCTGCTTCACAGCCAGGGACCCGGGTTCGATTCCCGCTTGGGTCACTGTCTGTGTGGAGTTTACACATTCTCCTCATGTCTGCGTGGGTTTCCTCCGGGTTCTCCGGTTTCCTCCTAAAGTCTGAAAAACGTGCTGGTTAGGGTGCATTGACCCGAATGGGCGCCAGAGTGTGGCGACTAGGGGAATTTCACAGTAACTTCATTGCAGTGTTAACATAAGCCTTACTTGTGACTAATAAATAAACTTTAACTTTAATTGAGTTTGTAAATAAAGGCAATCAGGTGTATGGACACCAGCCTCTGAGGAGTTATTTCAGAAGTCTTGGTAGGATTGGGTGACAGCCTTAGAAATAGAATAAAAACCCTACAGTGCAGAAGGAGGCCATTTGGCCCATCGAGTCTGCACCGACCACAATCCCACCCAGGCCCTACCCCCACATATTTTACCCGCTAATCCCTCTAACCTACGCATCCCAGGACTCTAAGGGACAATTTTTAACCTGGCCAATCAACCTAACCCGCACATCTTTGGACTGTGGGAGGAAACCGGAGCACCCGGAGGAAACCCACGCAGACACGAGGAGAATGTGCAAACTCCACACAGACAGTGACCCGAGCCGGGAATCGAACCCGGGACCCTGGAGCTGTGAAGCAGCAGTGCTAACCACTGTGCTACCGTGCCGCCCTTGTTCAAAGAGATCTGTGGACCTCACAGCCATAATCAGCCTTGAAGAATCTGAGAGAGAGGTAGAGTGAGAGCGAGCGCAGGAATAGATTCATCATGCAGAATGTGGATGGGAGTTCACGCTCGGAGTGATGAGACCAAGTTTGTGAGGATTTAAAATGGGGTTGGAAGATTCACCTAGCTTGAGCTGGAGGGAGGTATTTCCACGTTAATCCTCACTGTGAATATCAATATGGGGATTAAAATTTACCCATCTGGAAAAGGGAAAAGGAAGTAAGCCATGTCTTGCTGAAAATAGCTACCGGACTGGATTCTGGATAACTAAGTGTCTCAGGACACAGAGTGACCATGGAGAGGGATTTCTTAAATCACAAGAGGGATCTTTTCTGTAGTTTAGAGTCTAAGTTGTCTACCAAATCATGGTTACTCGACATTGCTTTTAAACTGATTGTTACAGTAAAAGCCTTAAAACTTGTCAAGCAAGATTTCCAGTCGGTCACTGGAAATCCAGATATCTTGTTAAATTCCATCTCTTTCTCTCCACAGGCACCACAATAATGGTGGGGGATCTGGTGATGATATTACTGCTGAACATCAAGTGGAATTGCTGAGATTCTCTCTCTCATCAGCCATGGTCGTTGTCTGGCACTCGTGTGACGTGAATGTTCCTGAAGGAGCCTCTCTCCTCCTTTCTGTCAATATTGAAGTAGACGGAGCCGTGAGATCGTGAGCAGATTAAAAAGTCTCCGCATCAAAGGGAAGGGAAATTGTCAAAGTCAGCGACTTAAGAAAGAAATAAGGGAGATGAAACAATTGCAAGCTTTTTTTTTTGGAAAGCTCTTCTCTGGCACAGGTGCTCCTGGGAACACATTTGTGGCAGTCTTACTCTGTCCACTTTTCATCTCCCGGGTGTTTTAATCCTGCAGTTTAACTAGCTGTGGCAGCGCACAGCACTGCATTTCCAGAACAACACGGGAGCACGACTCACATCCGCGCCCAGAAACATTTAGTCCTAATGTGCTGACAGCCCCAAGCTGGGGCCAACTGTTGAAACGCTCCAACCCATCTACTCTCAGAGGAGCTGCTGAGTCTTCCCCTTTGGGCAATTGCTAGGACGCTCTGGAAACTCTCAGGTATGATGTATGTGTGATGTATATGACGTGTCCGTCACCGGCTGGGCCAGGGTTTGTTGCCCACCTCCAACTGTCCTTGGACTGAGAGGCTCCCTCGGTCATTGCAGAGGAGCAGTTCAGAATTAATCACATGGCTGTGGATCTGGAGTCACATAGGTCAGTCTGGGTAAGGACAGGGACATCTTGTTGAAGTTCTACAAGACATTGGTAAGGCCACACTTGGAATACTGTGTACAGTTCTACTCAACCTATTATAGAAAGGATGTAATTAAACTCGAAACAGTGCAGAAGAGATTCACTAGGATGCTACCGGGACTTGATGGTTTGAGTTATAAGGAGAGGCTGGGTAGACTGGGACTTTTTTCTCTGGAGCGCAGGAGGCTGAGGGGTGATCTTATAGAGGTCTATAAAATAATGAGGGGCGTAGATCAGCTAGATAGTCCATATCTTTTCCCAAAGGTAGGGGAGTCTAAAACTAGAGGGCATAGGTTTAAGGGGAGAGATACAAAAGTGTCCAGAGGGGCAATGTTTTCACACAGAGGGTGATGAGTGTCTGGAACAAGGTGCCACAGGCAGTCGTAGAGGCAGGTAGAATTTTGTCTTTTAAAAAGCGTTTAGACAGTTACATGGGTAAGATGGGTATTGAGGGACATGGACCAAATGCGGGCAATTGGGATTAGCTTAGGAGTTTAAAAAAAAAAGGCCGGCATGGACAAGTTGGGCCGAAGGGCCTGTTTCCATGCCGTAAACCTCTATGACTCTATGTCAGCAGTTTGGAACAGAATGCTGGACAAGTGCTCCATTGGAGCCCGGTGCAAACTGAAGGTGCAACAGGGTGACACAGTGGTTAGCATGGCTGCCTCACAGCGCCAGGGACCTGGGTTCGATTCTGGTCTTGGGTGACTGCATGGAATCTGCACGTTCTCTCCACGTCTGCGTGGGTTTCCTCTGGGTGCTCTGGTTTCCTTCCACACTCTGAAGATGTGCAGGTTAGGTACATTGGCCATGGTAAATTGCCCCTTAGTGTCCCAGGATGTGTCGATTAGGTGGATTAGCAGGGTAAATATGTGGGGTTACAGGGGATAGGACTTGGGTAAGATACATTCCATTGGAGAGTCAGTGCAGACTCGATAGGCCCAATTGGCTTCCTGCACTGTAGAATCATAGAATCCCTGCAGTGCAGAAGGAGGCCATTCGGCCCATCGATTCTACACCGACCACAATTCCACCCAGACCCTATCCCCATAATCCCATGCATATACCCTAACTAGTCCCCCTGACAACTCAGGGGCAATTTAGCATGGCCAATACACCTAACCCACACATCTTTCAGTCTGTGGGAGGAAACCGGAGCACCCGGAGGAAACCCCACGCAGACACGGGGGAGAACGTGCAGACTCTGCACAGACAGTGACCCGAGGCCGGGAATCGAACCCCAGTCCCTGGCGCTGTGAGGCAGCAGTGCTCACCACTGTGCCACCTAGGGATTCTACTGTCGGGATTCGACAGTACGTCCTCCGAAATGGTCGGAAAATCATTGAGAAAGGAGGCTGTGCCCTCCTCCCCATCCCCTTGCACCTGCCCCCCCCCCCCCCCGCCCACCCCCCCTCCCCGTACCACCCCCTGGAGACATGAGCATGACTCGGTTACCAATGCTCATATTCTGAGACCAATACTTATTTTTAAAATTCCGTCCATAGAAGGCTTTATACCGCAGTCTTGATGTTGCCAGTGAATTTCCCTGGGACAGCCAGCTTGTGGATAAATCACCCTCTCGCTCAGAGTATTATTACCTGTTTATTTACCACTCGGAGCGCTTTCCCCATGTTAGGAAAAGTGCTGTTAGCATAAACAGTGGTGTTCAGAAGAAGGGGGTTGGGGAGGGGGGATGGGGGGTTATTTTTAGACCAGCAACAAGCCAGCCTGAATGATATTCAAAAAGCATTCTCTGACCAAGGTAATCTGGGAGAGAAACTTGCAGATGTTTGCACAGTCAGGAAGGACAGGAGTGGTTCTTTGACAGAACCCAAAGAAGTGTCACATATCAGAAAGAAACTTTGATGTTGGTTTGCATTTTCCGTGGCTGATTTGTCTGAGTTTGCACGCACAGCACTGGGTGTGAAAGTTATCGCTGGGATATCAAAGTACACAGCCTGATTTTTTAAAAAAAACCACAGCCTTGATCTGTCTAATGGACAGGTGCTGAAATACCTTCAGGGAGACAACATCAATTGCCAACCCTCTTTTTATTCCTCATCAAATCCACCAAACAGCGGACTGCGGTTTCTTGGTCCTGAATAGCTGTTCAAACCCCATCCATTATCTCTGCACATTGCAAGGATCTAGGAGGGTAGTGAGGCTGCAGGAGGTTGCAGAGAAGGGGATAGGGAGTTTGCATTGTGCTGTGCGGGTTAATAAGAACATAAGAACTAGGAGCAGGAGTAGGCCATCTGGCCCCTCGAGCCTGCTCCGCCATTCAATAAGATCATGGCTGATCTTTTTGTGGACTCAGTCTACTTCCCCGCTCGCTCACCATAATCCTTAATTCCTTTACTGTTCAAAAATCTACCTATCCTTGCCTTAAAAACATTCAATGAGGTAGCCTCAACTGCTTCACTGGGCAGGGAATTCCACAGATTCACAACCCTTTGTGTGAAGAAGTTCCTCCTCAACTCAGTCCTAAATCTGTTCCCCCTTATTTTGAGGCCATGCCCCCTAGTTCTAGTTTCACCCGCCAGTGGAAACAACTTCCCTGCTTCTATCTTATCTATTCCCTTCATAATCTTATATGTTTCTATAAGATCCCCCCTCATTCTTCTTCGGGGTGCAAAACCATGGAAGGATTTGATCTGAAGGATTAGAAATTAAATTGAGGTGTTGCCAACGTAATGTAGCTTGTGGCAGTGAGGGGGCCTGGATTTGTGTGAGTTAGGAAGGTTGTGAAACACAGACTGTTCCGATCAGGTGGCACTGCAGTATACTGGTGCAGATAATGGGAGCACCTTCACTGGTGAACATTCGGAGCAGCCCTCCTGTAAAAACATTTGGTAGTGAGGAGTTGACCTCACGCTGTGCACCCCTCCTTAGGAAGAGTGCACTTGTCCTGCGCTTCTAACAAAGCACCAAAACTTCTACCAAAGTACTCAGTTAATGGTAGGGCATTGAGGAGAGTTACAGAACAAAGAGATCTCGGGGTACATGTTCATAGCTCCTTGAAAGTGGAGTCACAGGTGGACAGAGTGGTGAAGAAGGCATTCGGCATGCTTGGTTTCATCGGTCAGAACATTGGATACAGGAGTTGGGACGTCTTGTTGAAGTTGTACAAGACATTGGTAAGGCCACACTTGGAATACTGTGTACAGTTCTGGTCACCCCATTATAGAAAGGATATTATTAAACTAGAAAGAGTGCAGAAAAGATTTACCAGGATGCTACCGGGACTTGATTGATTGAGTTATAAGGAGAGGCTGGATAGACTGGGACTTTTTTCTCTGGAGTGCCGGAGGGGCATAGATCAGCGAGATAGTCAATATCTTTTCCCAAAGGTAGGGGAGTCTAAAACTGGAGGCCATAGGTTTAAGGTGAGAGGGGAGAGATACAAAAGGGTCCAGAGGGACAATTCTTTCACACAGAGGGTGGTGAGTGTCTGGAACAAGCTGCCAGAGGTAGTAGTAGAGGTGGGTACAATTTTGTCTTTGAAAAAGCGTTTAGACAGTTACATGGGTAAGTTGGGTATAGAGGGATATGGGCCAAATGCGGGCAATTAGGATTAGCTTAAGGGTTTAAAAAAAAAGGGTGGCATGGACAAGTTGGGCTGAAGGGCCTGTTTCCTTGCTGTAAATCTCTCTGACCCTATGACACTTTTGTCCTACTGTTAGGGACTCGGTCAGAAAGCCCAAAGCATAATATGAAGTTAGCCTAAACCGGAACAGTTTTTATTTTGGCATTAGTGTGAGGATAAAGTGTTTCACTCCAGGCTTGACCCTACTGATGCACTGGAAAGCTTTTATCGTAACAAACTTTATTTAACGATATAATTTAACTATGTGCACAGTGACACTGGTTAGCACTGCTGCCTCTCAGCTCCAGAGACCCGGGTTCAATTCCAATCTTGGGTGTCTGTGTGGAGTTTGCCCGTTCTCCCCGCGTCTGCGTGGGTTTCTTACGAGTTCTTTGGTTTCCCAAAGATGTACAGGTTCGGTGGATTGGCCATGCTAAATTGCCCCTTTGTGTCCAAGGATCTGTAGGTTAGGGGGATTAGCAGGGTAAATATGTGGGGTTACAGGGATAGGGCCAGGGTAAGATACACTTTCAGAGGATCAGTGCAGACATGATGGGCCGAATGGCCTCCTTCTGCACTGTAGGGATTCTATGATTTTATGATAATGAATTAATTAGCTTAACGTTTACCAGTTGAAATGCTTAAACATGACAAGATTCAATTCATAACTGCTAATTTATCTCTAATGGTTCCAATTTAAGCAATATTCCTTTTATAGACTTAAATTCCTCTACAAAACCAATTGGCAAACAACACAGGCTTACGTGTTTTTAATTATTAACAGTCCCAGAGCCTTTGAACCTCCCCCCCCCCCCTACCCTCCCACAGAGAGAGAGAGAAACAAAGAGAGAGAGAGAGAGAGACACTTGTCTTCTGACACTCAAACAGCAGCCTCCAAAGAAAGCGAGAAAGAGAGAGACCTCATGGTGGTACAGTAGTTAACAGGGACCCAGGTTCAATTCTGGTCTCTGTTCACTGTGTGTGCAGTTTGCATGTTCTCCCCATGTCTGTGTGGGCTTCCTCCGGGTGCTCCAGTTTCCTCCCACACTCCAAAGTTGTGCGGGTTAGGTTGATTGGCCATGCTAAATTGACCCTTAGTGTCAGTGGGACATGGGGTTCAGGAGATAGAGCCTGGGTGGGATTGGTGTCGGTGCAGGCTTGATGGGCCAAATGGCCTCCTTCTGTACTGTAGGGATTCTATGATTCTTTCAGAACCGTGCCAAAACTGCCTGCTTTTTCCTGACACATGACCCTGTCTCTTCTCAATCTAATCAAACCCTTCCCTGAAATCCCAGGGGAAAACCAAAAATAAAAGAAAAATGCATTAACTCAGATTAAAACAAGCAGCTACCTAATGGTAGCTAAGATTAATTATTCATCTGCATTCTCAGCATGAGAGTTGCCTGGTGTAGACAAATCGGCACCATGTAAACAGAACTGAATTTTAAACATACCCCTCACAAGATAAAAATAAATTCTTGAAGGCCCTGTATCGTCACACCAATCACCTTCAAGCAGGTCCAAAGGGCCAATTAGCCTATTCCTGCTTCCTTTGTTCTTCCGCCCTCTCATTCTTCTAAATAGCCCGACCTCTTCAACCTTTCCTCCTGAGACAAGTTTGGCCAGAGGAATCAGCCCTGTGAACCTTCTCTGTTTCCAATGCCATTGCACCCCTCCTTGAGGAAGGGGAGCGGAACCATACACCGTACCCCAGGTGTGGTGTCAGCAACACCTGCGCAGCTGTAGAGAGACCTCCCTACTCTAGCCTTCTCCCAGTAAAGGGGCAAAGACAGGCAGGAATGAACAGTGCAGATTTGGAAAATAAATGGCCTGTGGATGAGAGGGCAGTGTAAATAACAATAAGTTGTCTCCGCGCCACAACTTGCGATTTATCACAAATCAGGGGGAAAGAGACATCAGTGGTGAGGATGAATACGTGTACAAATTGAATATAAATGTGCAGATAGGATTAGCAGACAATCATCTGCTTTCTTTAATGATTTTTTTCATTTTATGGCTATTGAAAGTAATTTTCCCAATTATATTCTGGTATTGCATTAGTCTTTGAGTTATTCTAATTTGGACTCTATCAATTGACTGAAGCTGAGAGAACAGTGTGGAAGAGGAATCATAAATTCTTTGATGCCAGTACTCCCATCTTTGCATCCAAATTGGTTTCACACAGGAAGATCAGCTCACTGTGAAACAGAACAGCAGGATTTTGTGGGATTCATCATCACTTTCATTAAGCGCTCTTTCATCGGAAGATCATTTCACCGAGATAAAATTGTGTAAATGAGAGCAAGATTACTGACCCACATGTAATGGTGTTTTCATAACATTTCAATTTTAAATCACAAGCTGAACATTGTCTCCGTTTGACAATTCACTCTGTCTTCTCTCCGACTCCTTCCACCTCACAGTGAGGCGATGGCGCCCACCAGGCACGCCCAACGGCAGAACATTCGGGACTGGTTACACCCGTACACCATGTTGAATGTGCGCAATCGAACGATTCGCATGTTATTTGTGTCATTTGATTCACATCCCTTTGGGTTTGATTCCATAGAGTCCCTTCAGTGCAGGGGGAGGAGGCTATTAGGCCCATCAAGTCTGCGCTGACTCTCCGACAGAGTATTTTAACCAGGCCCACACACCTTCCTCCAAACTATCCCCGGGTCCCCGCAGATTTACCATGGTCAATCCACCTAACCTGTACATCTTTGGACACTAAGGAGGAACTAAGAGTGACCAATACTCTTCACCTGCACTAAGTTGGACTGAGAGGGAACCAGGGCACCCATGACATCTTAGAGTCATAGAGGTTTACGGCATGGAAACAGGCCCTTCTGCTCAACCTGTCCATGCTGCCCTTTTTTTAAAACCCCTAAGCTAATCCCAATTGCCCGCATTTGGCCCATATCCCTCTATACCCATCTTACCCATGTAACTGTCTAAACGCTTTTTAAAAGACAAAATTGTACCCACTTCTACTACTACCTCTGGCAGCTTGTTCCAGACGCTCACCACCCTGTGTGTGAAAAAATTGCCCCTCTGGACCCTTTTGTATCTCTCCCCTCTCACCTAAAACCCATGCCCTCTAGTTTTAGACTCCCCTACCTTTGGGAAAAGATGTTGACTATCTAGCTGGTCTATGCCCCTCATTATTTTATAGACCTCTATAAGATCCCCCCTCAGCCTCCTACGCTCCAGGGAAAAAAGTCCCAGTCTATCCAATCTTCTATTGTGTTATTGCAATGAGAATTTGGGAAGCAGGTCAGCAGCATCCCAGTTCAGACTGGGAAATTTAGTGGACATTTTGCCAACATCCCTTTGACCTTCCTTCTCCTCCAGGACCTGGGATGAATGTCGCTGCAGTTGCTTTTCCAAAGCTCCTCCAGAAAGGTGAGTTGTGGCAGGAAGGAGTCACGGATCTTTGCTTTTTATTCAGTTTATTGTTCAGCAACTCCCAGAGTTCCCTGGCCCTATTTATATGACCTTTTTTTGGGTTGGGGGTGTTGATTTTGTTTGACTCTCCCTCACTCGCTGTCGATCCAGTCCACTGTCACTCGCCTTTCCAGATTGAGTGAACCTGGTACTGGTCCTCTTGATGCGCCCTCCCACTAACCTAATTAACAGGGTACAATCTCACCGCAAGGATTCCATCTGTCTACCAGCTGTTAGTGTGAGCACTAACCCGGCACTGTGTCTCCAGGCAGCAGTCAGCAAACTGTGTTCTCAACACACTCTCACCAGCGAACCCTATTTTACCGTTTTGATTCTCAGTGCTGGGTATACTTGAAACTGGGAGTGTTTCAGATCCGGCTTTTAGACCCGTTCTCAGGAGCCCCCATACACACTCTGCCTGAAAAAGTATCAGCGATTCCGAATCGCGCTGCACAAGCCTGTGGGCGGGGCTTAACACACCCGAAATCCTGCAGCTCCAATCGGAACCTCCCAATGCGCATGCGCAGAAAAAATACGATATAATGCTGCTCCCCTGCCACATCGCTCCCAGGCCGGATAATGCACCCCCCCCCCCCTCCCAGCCCCCACTACATTGCCTCACCCCCACAACATTGCTGACCCCCTTAGCCCCCCACCCCCCCCACCACCCAGACCGATCACGGGCCCCTCCCCCCTTCCCCCCCCCCACAGATCTCAGGCAGAGTGGCAGCGGACCCCCCCTTCCCCCTCACTGATCTCAGGCAGAGTGGCAGCGGACCCCCCCTTCCCCCTCACTGATCACAGGCAGAGTGGCAGCGGACCCCCTCTCCCCCCCCACTGATCTCAGGCAGAGTGGCAGCGGACCCCCCCTTCCCCCTCACTGATCACAGGCAGAGTGGCAGCGGACCCCCCCTTCCCCTTCACTGATCTCAGGCAGAGTGGCAGCAGACCCCACCCCTTCCCCCCCTCACTGATCTCAGGCAGAGTGGCAGCGGACCCCCCTTCCCCCCCCCCCCCCCCCCCCCCCCCCCCCCACCAATCTCAAGCAGAGAGCCGTCGGACACTCAACACTTACCTCCTCACTAACTGGAGCGCCCGAATCAGACTTCTGGATGGGCGAATGCAGTGGTAAAGGGGGAGGTGCCGTTAAGGTTGGGTGTGCAGCCCATTAAGTCAATTTAAATACATTTAAATGGCCGTCGCGCCCATTTCGGGCGCGGTCCCGATCGCGGTCATTTTTGGACCTTGGTAAAGGGGGAACCGGCGCAGAGGCGGACGCGATCGTGCTCCTCGCCTCACACCCGACTTTACCATGTTTTCGCGCCCGAAAACGGGCGCAACGCGATGGTAAAATCGGGCCCTGTGACTCCATTGCAGTCTGACCAAAGATGTATGGAGGGTCATCTCATGCCCGGTCTAAGGCTGTTCACCACGGTGTACTTTATACTGCTGCCACCTGCCTGATTACCCGGCCGTGTTATTATAATGCGGTAATACTTATTTACCGTATGAAGCACCAATTACTCATAAGAGATTTGGTAAATATATTGTGGGTTTATTTATTCAGATGAGAACAGTTATAAATATGTATAAAGGTTGAAGACATCAGAGCTGTGCATGTGTGCTCTGCTCAAAGCAACAGTGAAACAGAGACTGGATCACATGACACATTTCCATTCCCATGCTGTCAGCTGATAGCCCTTAAAGACATATTCCAATACCTTACTTGGGTCAGCAGAGGTAACCACAATAAGGATGCAAAGAAAGATATCTCAGTAGATCGGCCCCTCGAGCTTGCTCCGCCATTCAATAGGATCATAACTGATCCGACATTCCTCACATCCACTTTCTGCCCTTTCCCTGGAACCCTCGATTCCCTTACTGATCAAAAATCTATCTATCTCAGCTTTAATTATACACAAGGACTCGAGCCCCAAACCTCTCTGTGGTAACGAGGTCCAAAGACTCTCAACTCTCTGAGTGAAGAAATTCCTCCTCATCTCAGTCTTGGCGCATCTTCTCTGAAATCCCAGGAGAGAAACCAAAAATAAAAATAAATGCATTAACTCAGATTAAAACAGTCCAAGACCTTCCACCTAGATGGACAAGGGCAGTGGACACAGGGGAATGCCACCACCTGCAAGCTTCGCCTCACACCATCCCAACTTGGAAATATATCGCTTCTCCACTGTAATGTTTATACGGTCAGTTTCTCACTGTGTTGAGGCTTGTTGGATGAGGTGCTGCCACAGGACACAGTTTACATCAGGTTCATCTCATGCATCAGTGTCAGTTTCTCCCCTTTTCAACAAGGCCTTCATCATCGGTACTCATTGAGGTGAAGAACGTTTGGTTCTGGGGACTTTCCATCTCAGGCAGTCGGTGTTGGCATCAAGAGCTCCCAAGTCCAGACGCAGTTCAGCACAACACAGAGCAAAGCACAGGGCAAAGTCTCCGCCCAATACGCTCTTCAGCTCCGACCTGAGAAGAAGATTTCTTCCTGCTTTCCTATTTCTCACACCTCTTACACCTTACACCTCTCTGATTCAGATTCGATAATGGTCATCAATTCACGCTTAGCTACATGTCTGCAATTAACTGGGCTGAATAGACTGGGACTTTTTTCTCTGGAGCGTAGGAGGCTGAGGGGTGACCTTATAGAGGTCTATAAAATAATGAGGGGCACAGATCAGCTAGATAGTCAATATTTTTTCCCAAAGGTAGGGGAGTCTAAAACTAGAGGGCATCGGTTTAAGGTGAGAGGGGAGAGATACAAAAGTGTCCAGAGGGGCAATTGTTTCACACACAGAGGGTGGTGAGTGTCTGGAACAAGCTGCCAGAGGTAGTAGTAGAGGCGGGTACAATTTTATCTTTTAAAAAGCATTTAGACAGTTACATGGGTAAGATGGGTATAGAGGGATATGGGCCAAATGCGGGCAATTGGGATTAGTTTAGGGGTTTAAAAAAAAAGGGCGGCATGGACAAGTTGGGCCGAAGGGTCTGTTTCCATGCTGTCAGCCTCTATGACTCTATGACAGGGCCAAGACTCAGAGAACCATTGTAGTTGGTAGAGAGATAAAGACTTTAATTTGTCCCAACAATCTTGATACAAAAACAGAAAATGCTGGAAAATCTCAGCAAGTCTGACAGCACCTATGGAGAGAGAACAGAGCCAATGTTTCGAGTCTGCATGACTCTTCCTCAGATGATTCCTTGTCAGAGCCATCCAGACGCGAAACATTAGCTCAATTCTCTCTCCACAGGTGCTGTCAGACCTGCTGAGATTTTCCAGCATTTTCTGTTTCTTTTTCATATTCCAGCATCCACAATAAATTTGCTTTTAATCTTAACTTGATCCCTGGAAAGAAAGTTCACAGACACTCTGCTGAGGTTTTGAATGATACAGAACGATACAGACCCTCAAGATACACCGACAGCAGATCAAAGATCTTGCAATCCTGTACAACGGACCAGGCGTATCTTTGCAAGGATGTTAAGAATAATATCCTTTCCCTAGACAAAGCCCCTCTGTGCTCTGAACACTTAGAACTGTGACAAGACTGAGACTTGTTATCTTTTCACTGCAGCCTGTCCCTCACCTCATAGCTTGTGATTCCAGCAGAGGCAAATACCAACTGGACAAAAGTTCTGTTATTTCTCTGTAACTATGGACAGGAGGGTCGTGTGATGATACTGTGCCTTTATGAAATGTATTTTAATCATGTTTCTGCCAAGGGATATGTTTAGACTTCAGCTCTGTTTACCTGGTGCCAATCTGTCTACAACCCAGACTGTTCCATGTTGAGAATGCAGGAGAATAATTGATCCTTGATAGTGGGGTGTTTGTTTTAACCTGAGCGAATGCATTTTGGTTTATTTTTATTTTTTTTCCCCTGGGATTTCAGAGTAGGGTTTAATTAGGTTGATTGATAAGAGGCAGTCATGTGAATGGAGCAGAGGTAAGCTTACAGGGAAAAAGAAGCAAAAGGTCTCTGTTTCTGTCTGGAGGCCGATATGTTGTTTGCTCACTGATTTTGAAGGGGAGTTTAAGTCTATGAGGAATATTGCTTAAATTGGAACTAATAGAGATAGATTAACGGTTAAGAATTGTGTCTTGTCATGTCTAAGTATCTCAATTGGTAAAAGTTAACCTAATTAATTTGTTACGGTTAAACTGTATTGTTAAATAAAGTTTGTTTTGATAAAAGCTTTCCAGCGCATCAATAGGATCACGCCGGGAGTGAAACATCTTATTCTCACACTAATGCCAAAATAAAAACTATTGGGGTTTAGTCTAATTTCAGGATATGCCTTGGGGTTTCTGACCTGGTCCCTAACAGTCGGGCAAAAGTACTTTGGCAGAAACACAGGACAAGTGCACTCTTCCTAAGGAGGGGTGCACAGCGTGAGGCCAATTCCTTATTGCCAACTGTTTTCACAGGAGGGCTGCTCCGAGTGTTCACCAGTGACGGTGCTCTCAGTACCTGCACCAGTATGTGGAATATAGTGTTCAATTCTGGTCGCCACACTACCAGAAGGATGTGGAGGCTTTGGAGAGGGTACAGAAAAGATTTACCAGGATGTTTCCTGGTATGGAGGGCATCGGCTATGAGAGGTTGGAGAAACTTGGTTTGTTCTCACTGGAATGACGGAGATTGAGGGGTGACCTGATAGAATTCTGCAAGATTATGAGGGGCATGGACAGAGTGGATAGTCAGAAGCTTCTTCCCAGGGTGGAAGAGTCAATTACTAGGGGGCACAGGTTTAAGGTGCGAGGGGCAAGGTTTAAAGGAGATGTACGAGGCAGAGTTTTTACACAGAGGGTGGAGGGTGCCTGGAACTCGCTGCCGGGGGAGGTAGTGGAAGCGGATACGGTAGTGAGTTTTAAGGGGCATCTGGACAAATACATGAATAGGATGGGAATAGAGGGATATGGTCCCCAGAAGGGTAGGGGGTTTTAGTTCAGTCGGGCAGCATGGTCGGTGCAGGCTCGGAGGGCCGAAGGGCCTGTTCCTGTGCTGTAATTTTCTTTGTTCTTTGTTATACTGCAGTGTCACCCGATCATAACAGACTGTGTTTCACAACCTTCCAAACTTACACTAAAGGGGTGGCACGATGGCACAATGGTTAGCACTGCTGCTTCACAGCGCCAGGGACCCGGGTTCAATTCCGGCCTCGGTCACTGTCTGTGTGGAGTCTGCACGTTCTCCCCGTGTCTGCGTGGGTTTCCTCCGGGTGCTCCGGTTTTCTCCCACACTCCAAAGATGTGCGGGTTAGGTGGATTGGCCGTGCTAAATTGACCCTAGTGTCAGGGGGACTAGCGAGGGTAAATGCATGGGGTTAAGGGGATAGGGTCTGGGTGGGATTGTGGTTGGTGCAGACTCGATGGGCTGAATGGCCTCCTTCTGCACT
Source organism: Mustelus asterias (assembly GCF_964213995.1). Lineage (NCBI taxonomy): Eukaryota > Metazoa > Chordata > Chondrichthyes > Carcharhiniformes > Triakidae > Mustelus > Mustelus asterias. The sequence goes on from NC_135822.1 coordinate 73,507,378, forward strand.
ATAGGATTCTCTGATTCTAATCCAGGGCCCCTAACTCCCACATGCTACATTACGTTGGCAACACATCAATTTAATTTCTAATCCTTCCCAACCTGCACAACACACCTCGCTTTCCCATCTCTGCAACTTCCTGCAGCTCCACAACCCTCCCGGCTCCCTGCAATCTTCCAGTTCTGGACATCTGTGAACCCCTGATTCGACTGCTCCACCAATGGCAGTCTGGCCTGCAACTGGCTGGGAGCTGGAATCCCTTCCCTCATCTGCTCCACCTATCTGCCTCCCCTCTGCTTCTCTCGCCTCCTCTCTCTCTCTCTCTCTCTCCACCTCCCCTCTCTCTGTCTCTTTCTTCTCTGTACCTCCTCTCTACTTCTCTCTTCTCTCTTTCTCCTCCTCTACCTCTCTCTCTCTTTCCTCTCTACCTCATCTCTCCCCTTCTCTCTATATCTTTCTTCTCTCTCTCTCTCCTCTCTCTCTACCTCTCTGAGTCCTCCTCTCTATGTGCTCTTCTGTCTCCTCTCTCTCTCTGCCTCCTCTCTCTGTCCCTCCTCTCTTCCTTCTCTCCGTCTACCTCTCTGTGTCTCTCTCCTCTCTCCTCTCTCTCTTTCGCCTCTCTCTGTCTCTCCTCTCTCTCTACCTCTCTGTCTCTCTTTCCCCTCTCTCTTTCTCCTCTCTCTCTACCTCTCTCTCTCCTCTCTCTATCCCTCCTCTCTGCCTCTTCTCTCTCTACCTTTTTGTCTCTCCCTCCTCTCTCTCTCTCTCCTCGCTCTCTCTCTCTCCCTCCCTCCTCTCTCCTCGCTCTCTCTCTCTACCTCCCTCCTCTCTCTCTCTCCCCCCTCTCTGCCTCCTCTCTCTCTCTCTCCCTCCTCTCTGCCTCCTCTCTCTCTCACTTTCTGTCTCTCCCTCCCTCCTCTCTCCTCTCTCTCTCTCTCCCTCCTCGCTCTCTCTCTCTCTCTCCTCGCTCTCTCTACCTCCCTCCTCTCTCTCTCCCTCCTCTCTGCCTCCTCTCTCTCTAACTTTCTGTCTCTCCCTCCCTCCTCTCCCTCTCTCCTCTCCCTCTCTCTCCCTCCTCTCTCTCCCTCCTCTCTCTCTCTCCCTCCCTCCTCTCTCTCCCTCCTCTCTCTGTCTCTCTTTCCCCTCTCTCTTTCACCTCTCTCTCTCCCTCCTCTCTGCCTCTCGCCTCTCTCTCTCTACCTCTCTCTCTCTCTCTCCTGTCTCTCTCCCTCCTCTCTCTCCTCTCTCTCTCTCTCTCCCTCCTCTCTCTCCCTCCTCTCGCTCTCTCCTCTCTCTCTCTCTCCTCTCTCTCTCTCCCTCCTCTCTGCCTCCTCTCTCTCTCTCCCTCCTCTCTGCCTCCTCTCTCTCTCACTTTCTGTCTCTCCCTCCCTCCTCTCTCTCTCCTCTCTCTCTCCCTCCTCGCTCTCTCTCTCTCCTCGCTCTCTCTACCTCCCTCCTCTCTCTCTCTCTCCCTCCTCTCTGCCTCCTCTCTCTCTAACTTTCTGTCTCTCCCTCCCTCCTCTCCCTCTCCCCCTCTCTCCCTCCTCTCTCTGTCTCTCTTTCCCCTCTCTCTTTCACCTCTCTCTCTCCCTCCTCTCTGCCTCTCTCTCTGCCTCTCTCTCTGCCTCTCTCTCTCTACCTCTCTCTCTCTCCTGTCTCTCTCCCTCCTCTCTCTCTCTCTCCTCTCTCTCTCTCTCTCTCTCCCTCCTCTCACTCTCTCCTCTCTCTCTCTCTCCTCTCTCTCTCTCCCTCCCTCCTCCCTCTCCCTCTTCTCTCTCTCCCTCTTTCCCTCCTCTTTGAAGTCACTTCTTTAAACCAAACTCTTTGACCAAACCTTTGGTCATGTGTCTGACTACCTCCTGGGGTGATTTTGGGTGAAATCCTGCTTCCTCCAGTGAAATGCCTCGGGGTGTTGTCGACACTGAAGGTGTCGCGGAAATACAAGTTGATGTTGTTCAATAAAGGCTGGAAAAGCTGTATGTGTAAAATGTCTCAATTATCCAATTAACCAGGAGCATTTGTGCTGAATGTTGTACCATCTAATTCACGGTCCAGCAGCAAGCTGAGGACAGAGAGAGAGAGAGAGAGAGCTGAACAGACCTAATCTCACAGCACCAAGCTTTGAGCTGTTGATTCACACCTACACTGTCCTCTGAGGTTAGTGAAATTACTTGTTCGTCTGTAAGGATGATACAATTGTCTGTGCCTCAATGAAGGGAGCACTTTGCTTGCTAAACTAGGACGTCACTGCCCCTCTCGAAGAGTTCAGGGCAGCATAGTTCCCAGACAGCCTGTTTGGAAGGATTCCCCGGTGACTGTGCTGTGCTGCTTGTTGGCAGACTGTAGCCTGCGTGCTGTGTTCTGCAGGGTTCTGAAGTACTGCAATGCAGGTTTTACAGTCAGGCTGTGTTCACACGTCACAAACCTGATCAGCATTACATAATCTCTGAACCCAATCTGCTCACTTCCCAATATTTGCTACGATGGGGCAGGACACATGATCCATGGACAATGAGACAATGGGATTCAACTTATTGAATACAGGAGTTGGAACGTCTTGTTGAAGTTGTACAAGACATTAGTAAGGCCACACTTGGAATACTGTGTGCAGTTCTACTCACCCTATTATAGAAAGGATATTATTAAACGAGAAAGAGTGCAGAAAAGATTTACTAGGATGCTACCGGGACTTGATGGTTTGAGTTATAAGGAGAGGCTGGGTAGACTGGGACTTTTTTCTCTGGAGCGTAGGAGGCTGAAGGGTGATCTTATAGAGGTCTATAAAATAATGAGGGGCACGGATCAGTTAGATAGTCAATATCTTTTCCCAAAGATAGGGGAGTCTAAAACTAGAGGGCATAGGTTTAAGGTGGGAGGGGAGAGATACAAAAGTGTCCAGAGGGGCAATTTTTTCTCACAGAGGGTGGTGAGTGTCTGGAACGAGCTGCCAGAGGTAGTAGTAGAGGTGGGTACTATTTTATCTTTTAAAAAGCGTTTAGATAGTTACATGGGTACAATGGGTACAGAGGGATATGGGCCAAATGCGGGCAATTGGGACTAGCTTAGGGGTTTTAAAAAAAAGGGCAACATGGACAAGTTGGACCGAAGGGCCTGTTTCCATGCTGTAAACCTCTATGACTCTAACTTCCCTTGTCATATGACAACAACTACTTCAGAAGTGCCTGGCTGATTGAAAAGCTCTTTGGGGTGTTTCTTCAGAAGGAACTCTCCAAAATGCAGCTAATGAAACATAGAAACATAGAAATACTACAGCACAATACAGGCCCTTCAGTCTACAAAGTTGTACCAAACAACAACAACAAAACTTACTGCAACTTATAAATCAAAGAAAGGGTTTAATAAAGAAACTTCATTACTCCAAACTTGGGGCCTCACCCTGGGCCACTCCAAGCTCTCCACAATTCTACATAGTTCCTTACTTATCGTGAATCAGCTGTGATTGGTTCCATGGTTTACTGGGTCAGCTGACCCTTACACCTTGTTCCCATTGGTCACATTACATCCAATTCAAAGTTGTCACCGGTTACATTCTAACATCCGGTGATGGTAAAAGGTGCAATAAGAATTCAAGAATTTCGTTTACTTTCCCGCACGCTTCTCCACCACCGCACAGTCCCCCCTCCCGTCCCAATGATAAGTGCCTCTTGCTAGGGTATGGTTCCATTACACCAAGTACCTCCCTCGAATAGATCAGTCCATCCACTAAACCCCATCCACAGATCTGCACCGTCAGCAAGTGGCTGGCCAGGTAACATGATTACCATCTGCACCACTGGCACGTTGGCTTGGGAGAGAATTGGACTGTTAGACCACCTTTCCTGTCACTGGATCTGAGGGTTCTTGCAAAGGCACCGCTTAAAACCAGCTCCGCTGGGCGGGATATATTCGCTTGTGCACCTGTCACCAGGCTTCCGAAACACCTGTTATCCTTGGAACTCAGTTGTGGCGGGAGATTCAGTGTCAGACACCTGAAACAGAGGATGGACGCTCTCCAAATATCCCCGAGGGGTCAAACATCCCATCGACCCAGTGGGATCCTTGACTATGAACAACTTAAATGGGGAAGGCTTATTCGGCGAGGCACAGTGTCACAGTGGTTAGCACTGCTGCCTCACAGCGCCAGGGACCCGGGTTCGATTCTTGGCTTGGGTGACTGTCTGTGTGGGGTTTGCATGTTCTCCCCGTGTCTGCGTGGGTTTCCTCCGGGTGTTCTGGTTTCCTCCCACAGTCCAAAGATGTGCGGGTTAGGTGGATTGGCCATGCTAAATTGTCCCTTTGTGTCAGAGGGACTAACTAGGGTAAATGCAAGGGGTTACCTGGATAGGGCCTGGATGGGACTGTGGTCGGTGCAGACTCGATGGGCTCCTATGTCTTATGGTCGTAACAAGTCTCTCAGTTCCATGCATGAAGTGCCTCATTGTTATGATGTTGACATTCTGGTCAAGCCATGTGCAATGTGAGTATGTGCAAATCCCAGTCCTATTCCCTCAACCCGGGAAGCTTTGATTCCAGAATGGATCCTGTGTAAGTGAATAGGTTTTGAGTGAGTTAGAATTGGGCCTGTTGTATTAGCCACTTGATGATGGGGAAGGCAGTGGTGTAGTGGTATTGCCACTGGATTAGTAACCCAGTAAACCCATGGGAATGCTCTGGTGACCTGGGTTCAAATCCCACCATGGCAGATGGTACAATATGAATTCAATAAAAACCTTGAATTAAAAGCCTAATGATTACCATGAGACCATTGTCGATTGTCATAAAAACCCAGCTCGTTCACTCCTGCCCTTTAGAGAAGGGAATCATCGTCCATACCTGGCCTGGCTGCTATCTGATTCCACATCCACAGCAATGTGTGGTTGATTTTTAGATGTCCTCCAGAATGGGCAATATATGTTGGCCCAGCCAGTGACTCCCACATCCCAAAGTCCAAAGGTGTGCGGGTTAGGTTGATTGGCCATGCTAAAAATTGCCCTTAGTGTCCTGAGATGTGTAAGTTAGAGGAGTTCGTGGATGGATATTGGGGTAGGGCCTGGGTGGGATTGTGGTTGGTGCAGACTCGATGGGCCGAATGGCCTCTTTCTGTACTGTAGGGTTTCTATGATTCTATGATCCCATGATCCCACGAGTGAATAGTATATAATTGTACAATACCATGATGCCTGCAACATTACCCAGGAGTTACAAAGCTTGAGCCAATGACCTTGCTAACTTCATCATGGAACAAATCATACCTCTTGAAAATTTCCAAAATCTAATCAAATGTCCCCAGAGCAATGTCACAGCCCAGACAGAACTCTTGTAGTTTAACATATTGTGCCACAAGCTACATGTTTTCAGTCAGTTTCTGTCACCCACCTCAACACCATCGCATCAAAAAGCAGTCAACAGAAATCAACTTCAATCTGCCATTCTTTGATTTAATAAAATTCTCGATGAGTCACTATAATTCAGAGGCTCGATCTTACCGGCTCACCAGGCTGGTTAATCGGCGTGGCGATAGGCCAAGAGGCAAAAAAAATCAGGTTCGCGCCTGGCTTGTCGCCTCTTGCAATCTTGCCGGCAAAATCAGCCTTGCGGCCAGGACGGGAGCCAAGCTGATTTCAATATTAATGACATTACAGCCCTGGACACTATCGTCCAGGTTTACCTACTTTAGCCCCCCTCGCCGACCAAAGTCCTCACCGGTGAGTGTCACAGATGGTCCCCACCAATTGGCCGGGGCTGTGATCGGGGATGGTGCGGACTGATGTCCGGGGCAGCGATCTAAGTGGGCACGGGGGGGGGGGGGGGGGGGGGGGGGGTGAGGGGGGTGGTGGTGGGAGTAGATGTCCGTAGTGGGGATCTCCCAGCGTACTGAGTCCCTCTTGCTCAGCAGCCTGCTTCATTGGTGAGCTGACGCTCCAACCCGTCCCGACGAACAAGGTTCGCATTACGGCTTCTGTTCTACAGAGTGCCGCATAGTCACGTAATTTAGCTGGAAAAAGCCGGCGAGAAAACCTCCCATTTTCTCGCCCGCTCTATACTTAGCATTTATTGAGAAAATGTTTCAATTTGAAACAGTCAAAATTATCCGAGGAACGGCAGGGTGGATGCACGGAAAAGCTAATCCCCGCTGATTGAACACTCTCTTAGGCTAAAGGGGGTCGGCTGTTCACGATTAAGGTGAGGAGAACTTTCATCAATTAGGGGGTGGTTCTTCACTCAGCAGAATCAACAGGAAATAGAGAGTAGGCATAAATGGGTCATTTTCTGGTTGGGCAGGCTGTGATGAGTGGTGTGCCACAGGGATCAGTGCTGGGACCTCACCCTTTTTACAATTGATATCAATGACTTGGATAAAGGAACCGAAGGGGTGGTTGCCAAATTTTCCGATGACAAAGTTTGAAAGGAGAGCAAATTGTGAAAAGGACATAAGGAGGCTACAAAAGGTTACAGATAGGTTCAGTGCGTGGGCAATGATCTGGCAAATGGTGTAGAATGTGGGAACACGTGAAATTGTTCATTTTGGCAGGAAGAATGGAAAAGAAGCTTATTATCTAAATGGTGAGAGATTGCAGAGCTCTGAGATGCAGAGGGATCTGGGTGTCCTCGGGCATGAATCGCAAAAGGCTCATACCCAGGTACAGCAAATGATTAGGAAAGCTAATAGGATGTTATCATTTATTGTGAGGGGAATTGATTACAAAAATAGAAGGGTTATACACCAATTGTACAGGACATTGGACCTTGATGAGACACATCTGGAGCATTGCATACAGTACTGGTCTCCTTATCTAAGGAAGGCTGTAAATGCGTTAGAAGCAGTTCAGGGAAAGTTTACGACACAAACACTAAGGGAATGGGCGGGATGGCTTTTGAGGAAAGGTTGGACAGATTCAGCTTGTATCCACCTGAGCTAAGAGCAAGGAGTGACTTGCTCGAAAGCTTTAAAACCCTGAGGAGAATTTACAGGGCGGATGTGGAGAGGATGTTCCCTCTTCTGGGAAAATCTCGAACTCGGAGTCACTGTTTAACAAACGAGGAGTTGCTCATTTCAGACAGAGATGAGGAGAAATTCTCACAAGCCTTTGGAACTTTCTTCCTCCAAAGGCAGAGTCTTGGCACATTTTTAGAGGTGAGCCAGGTAGATTCTTGATTAACATGGGGGTGAAAGGTTATTGGGAGGTGGGCAGGAATGCGGGATTGAGGTTACAATCAGACCAGCCGTGATCTTATTGAATGGCGGAGCAGGCTGGAGGGGCCGAATGGCCTACTCCTGCTCCTAGTTCATCTGTTCGAATGATTAATTTCTGAAGTTATCAACCCCAGAGAGAAGTTGAAGCTCAGTCGTTGAGTATTTTCGAGGCTGGGAATTCTGGGTTTTTAGGTCCCTGAAGGAATCGAGGGATATGGGGCTTGGGAGCAAAAGCAGACTTGAGGTAGGAACACAGCCACATTGCAACTGAATGACAGTAAAAGGAAAGTGTATTCATTAGTCACAAGTAAGGCTCACATTAACACTGCAATGAAGTTACTGTGAAATTCCCCCAGTCGCCACACTCCGGCGCCTGTTTGGGTCAATGCACTTAACCAGCACGTCTTTCAGACTGTGGGAGGAAACCGGAGCACCCGGAGGAAACCCACGCAGACACGGGGAGAACATGCAGACTCCACACAGACAGTGACCCAAGCCGGGCATCGAACCCGGGTCCCTGGCGCTGTGAGGCAGCAGTGCTAACCACTGTGCCACCCCACGTTACTGGCTGAATATTAAAAATTCCTGGGTTGATCAGCTGAAACATTCTTGAGAAGAAACATTCTCTCTCTATCAATCCTGTCAAAACTTTCAGAATTGTTTCAGTGCAGAAGGAGGCCATTCGACCCATTGAGTCTGCACCGACCACAATCCCACCCAGGCCCTCTCCCCTTAACCCCATATATTTACCCTGCTAATCCCCCTGACACTAAGGGGCAATTTAGCACGGCCAATCCACCCTAACCTGCACATCTTTGCACTGTGGGAGGAAACCGGAGACCCCGGGGGAAACCCACGCAGACACGGGGAGAACGTGCAGGCTCCACACAGACAGTGACCCGAGCCGGGAATCGAGCGCGGGTCCCTGGTGATATGAAGCAGCAGTGCTAACCCACTGTGCCACCGTGTCGCCCCAGGGACAGGGCAGGCAATGAGGAGCTGGGTGGCCCTCTTCTGCTCTTATCTCACATGCGAAGGTCTCCGACACTATTGTTGAGGAGCGAGTCCAGGTCTTTCAGTCAGTGATCACACTTCTCAAATGTCTGAGAGATTGTTGCCTCTAAGGAATCAATCCAGCTGATGATATCAATTTAAATGGTCATTGCTGAGAATTAGAGGGGTTAATCTAACTAAAGAGATGGTTGTTCAATGCTACCGACAGCGATTGACTCTACAGTGTCTGAAGAACACGCCAATTTTCAAATGCCAGTAACTAACACTTCAACAATTATCTCCTAATTGACATCTAAGGTCAGAGCTGGAAATTCTCTCCCCTGTGCCATTTCTACTTCGCTGAGGCAACCTCCCGGGAAGCGTGGTCAAAATCTCACTCATGCACGTACACGCGTTTCCGCCAGTGCTCTGAGAGATTGCAGCAATGGACTGGGAAGGACTTGGGGGGGCAGTTTCAGTCTAGGTCAAAGTGTCGAAGGGAAATTCTTGCAAATACATCACTGTCTGCTTGGCGTGAAGTTATTGGTTTGGCTTTTGAGTTATTCCCTGTTTAGTCATTGACACGAGTCTGTTTTGTCACCCAGAGGGTGGTGGGAGTCTGGAAGTCACTGCTTAAAAGAGGTTTAAGGAGTATTTAGATGTGCATTTGCGATGCCGAGGCGTAAAGACTATGGGCCAAGTGTTGGGAAGTGGGGTGAGGAAAGTTAGGTGGTTGTTTTTGACTGGTGCAGGCAGGATGGGCCGAAGGGCCTTTTCTGTGCAGTAGACGTCCCTGACTCTATCCCTCCCCGAATTTTGTCGTTATTCAACAGATTTATATTCTGAGAATGGAATATGCTGAACGTAGGGAGCTGTCCTACAAGAACTGGCGAAGAGAGGAGAAGGATTATTGCTTTATTCATGATACTTTCACCATTTGCAGTATTTCCTTTGGACAAATGCCAAAGACAGACTGGATGGGCCAAGTGGCCTGCTTCTGTGGAGTAAGTGTGGTTCAGTTGGTGGGACTTTTGCCTTTGTTTAAAGTTGAATTATTAGTGTCACAAATAGACTTACATTAACAGTGCAATGAAGTTACTGTGAAAATCCACTAGTCACATTCTGGAGTCTGTTCGGGTAACACTGAGGGAGAATTTAGCACGGCCAATGCACTCTAACCAGCACGTCTCTGGACTGTGGGAGGAAACCGGAGCATCCGGAGGAAACCAATGCTGACACGGGGAGAATGTGCAGACTCCACACAGACAGTGACCCAAGCCGGGAATCGAACCCGGGTCCCTGGCTCTGTGAGGCAGCAGTGCTAAACATTGTGCCACCATGTCGCCCTATGAACTCCAGGTTTGAGATACACACCAGGACCTGAGCACTACAGGCTAGGCTGAAGCTCCATTGTAGGGCTGAGGGAGCACTGCACCATCACAGCATCGCGGATCGGGTGCCAACCTGAAGCCCCGTCCACCCGCTTGGGTGGATGTAAAAGTTCCCATACCGCTATTTTGAAGCGTGCAGTGGAGTTACCCTGCCGGCATCCTGGCCAATATTTATCTTCCGGTCAACCGCACAAGAACAGATGATCAGGTTGTTACCACATTAATATTTGTGGGAGCTTGTTGTACATTACATTGTTGTACATTGGCCTTTATAAATCGGAGTATCGAGTATAAAAGTTGGAGTGTTATGGTAAGGTTATATAAGGCCTTGGTGAGGCCGAATTTGGAGTATTGTGTACAGTTTTGGTCACCTAGTTACAGGAAGGATGTAAATAAGATTGAAAGAGTGCAGAGAAGGTTCACAAGGATGTTGCCGGGACTTGAGAAGCTGAGTTACAGAGAGAGATTGAATAGGTTGGGACTTTATTCCCTGGAGCGTAGAAGATTGAGGGGAGATTTGATAGAGGTGTATAAGATTTTGATGGGTATAGATAGAGTGAATGCAAGCAGGCTTTTTCCGCTGAGGCTAGGGGAGAAAAAAACCAGAGGGCATGGGTTAAGGGTGAAAGGAGAAAAGTTTAAAGGGAATATTAGGCGGGGCTTCTTCACGCAGAGAGTGGTGGGAGTGTGGAATGAGCTGCCGGATAAAGTGGTAAATGCGGGGGTCACTTTTAACATTTAAGAAAAACTTGGACGGGTTCATGGATGAGAGGGGTGTGGAGGGATACGGTCCAAGTGCAGGTCAGTGGGACTAGGCAAAAAATGGTTCGGCCCAGACAAGAAGGGCCAAAAGGCCTGTTTCTGAGCTGTAATTTTCTATGGTTCTATGAACCAAATGTTGGTTTCCTACATTACAACAGTGGCTGCACTTCAAAAAACTCTTCTTGGGTTGCAAAGCTCTTTGAGAGATCCATGAGGCAGGTTGGTGATGATAAGCACTATATAAATGCAAGCCTTTCCTTTTGTAATACCTACTTCATCCTGTGCAGTTACAGCTAGCTCATTATCCTATGCTCAAAGTTTACGAGCAATAAAATGTCATTCACCTTGACCTGTCACGAGTGACGAGTGACCGAACTTCACAGTTCAATGTTTCAGTCACAAAGCTCCTTATCTCCTGAGCCACACCGTCGCATCGGAACACCGAGGCATTTTTAGTTGAGGCAAATGGGACCCATTTCCCGTCCACTTGAACTGGAAGGGGTCTTTTGTTTTTTGGTGCTGAATGAGTGGACTCTCAGCCGATCAATGGTATTAATTAAAGTTCACTTCTTGCTCTGTACAATCCCTGGTGAGATCATAGCGACCCTGTATTGTTCCACGTTGCATTGCTATTGATAGTTGGGCTGTGATTAAACACATTTCATGTGTTAACAAGCATAGGGCACTCAGCGCAGCTTTTGTCATGACTGCTCCACGTCACTGACTCACTTAGTTTCACCTCAATTCTCTTCTCGGTGAACCATAGAAATTTCGGGACACGAGGAAGCTGTTCAGGCCATTGGGTTGGTGGGAGGAACATGGAGAGGCGATATAAAATAAGGGGCAAAATTCCAAAAGGGCTACAGGTGCAGAGGGACCTGGCTATAAAATTGCATAAATCATTGACAGTGGCAGGAGACAGCAGTTAATAAACCATATAGTATTCTGGGCTTTAATAGGGACATAAAATACAAAAGCAACCAGCCTCCCATCCACTGACTCTGTCTACACTTCCCGCTGCCTCGGCAAAGCAGCCAGCATAATTAAGGACCCCACGCACCCCGGACATTCTCTCTTCCACCTTCTTCCATCGGGAAAAAGATACAAAAGTCTGAGGTCACGTACCAACCGACTCAAGAACAGCTTCTTCCCTGCTGCTGTCAGACTTTTGAATGGACCTACCTCGCATTAAGTTGGTCTTTCTCTACACCCTAGCTATGACTGTAACACTACATTCTGCACTCTCTCCTTTCCTTCTCTATGAACGGTATGCTTTATCTGTATAGCGCGCAAGAAACAATACTTTTCACTGTATGTTAATACATGTGACAACAATAAATCAACTCAAATCAGATCAAAGGAGTTATGCTGAACTTGTACAAGACACGAGTTAGACCTCAGCTGGAGTATTGTGTGTGGTTCTGGACGCCACGCTACAGGAAGGATGTGAACACATTGGAGAGAGTGCACAAGAGGATTACAGAACGGTTCCAGGGATGAGAAACTGCAGTGACGAGGATTGATTGGAGAGGTTGAGACTGTTCTCCTTGGAGAGGGGAAGGCTAAGAGGAGATTTGACAGAGATGTTCAAAATCATGAGGGTGCTGGACAGAGTAGATCGGGAGAAACTGTTACTGCTCGTAAAAGGGTCGAGAACGAGAGGGCGCAGATTTATAGTGATTTACCAAAGTAGCAAATGTGAGGGGAGAAACCCCTTTATCACACAGTGAGTGATTGAGGTCCGGAACACACTGCCTGGCAGGGTGGTGGAAGCAGACCCAACCGAGGCATTCAAGAGGACATCAGATGATAATTTTGTGCATGGGTACAGGGAAAAGGCAAGGGAATGGCACAAGGTCGTGATGCTGATTCGGAGAGCCGGTGCATACATGATGGGCCGAATGGCCTCCTTCTGTACCGTAACAGTTCTGTGAGCTGATTAAGCAAGGGATTAACTCCCTGCCATCCAAGTGTTCATTTATCAAATCTTTACTCCAGTGTTTGCTTAAGATAAATGATTTTTGTCTGTTAGACAATGTACAAATTCCAGAAGATGTCCCGGGCGCGAAAGGGCCTCTCATCATTACAGTGACGCGTGCCGAGAGGATTTCAGAGTTTTGATGTTTATGCTTCACTGTTCGTACCACTGAACATTCGCCCCCCCCCCCCCCCTCCCCCTTTCCTGTGAATCTAATGGGTGTTAGTCATTCAAGCAGCAGAATTTTCAATTACACAAAACTGTTATCAAAGGACAGGAAGCACGCGGCATGCTGAAGCTGCTGTTCCCGATTTACATTCAGCAATTTGAACAAAGTTTGCCTCGGCCTGGGCTGGAGCCTCCCTGGGGAGAAACACAAAGGTGTCTGTGTGTCTGTGTGTGTGTGTGTGTGTGTCAGTGTGTGTGTGTGTGTGTGCCAGTGTGTGTGCGTGTGTGTGTCTGTGTGTGTGTGTGTGTGTGTGTGTGTCTGTGTGTGTGTGTGTGCATTTATTAAGAAGTGGAATAAAAAGTGAAAGAACTCCTCAGAGGGTGCAGTCCCTTCACCAGATTCCCCTTATTTACACATTTATCTCCACTCCAAAGAGTGCTTCAGGTACAATGTCAGAATCCAGACTTCCAGTGGATCTGTCACTCCTCAATATACACACAGCTGAGACTCCCTGACTGGGCAGACAAGCATTGACTCAATCAGGGAGCTCATACTCCAATCACCCCCTCAATCAGGGAGCTCATACTCCAATCACTCCCTCAATCAGGGAGCTCATACTCCAATCATTCCCTCAATCAGAGAGCACGTACTCCAATCATTACCTCAACCAGAGAGCTCATATGCCAATCACTACCTCAATCAGGGAGCTCATACTCCAATCATTCCCTCAATCAGGGAGCTCATACTCCAATCACTCCCTCAATCAGGGAGCTCATACTCCAATCACTCCCTCAATCAGGGAGCTCATACTCCAATCACTCCCTCAATCAGGGAGCTCATACTCCAATCACTCCCTCAATCAGGGAGCACGTACTCCAATCATTACCTCAACCAGAGAGCTCGTATGCCAATCATTACCTCAATCAGGGAGCTCATACTCCAATCACCCCCTCAATCAGGGAGCTCATACTCCAATCATTCCCTCAATCAGAGAGCACGTACTCCAATCATTACCTCAACCAGAGAGCTCATATGCCAATCATTGCCTCAATCAGGGAGCTCATACTCCAATCATTCCCTCAATCAGGGAGCTCATACTCCAATCACTCCCTCAATCAGGGAGCTCAAACTCCAATCATTCCCTCAATCAGGGAGCACGTACTCCAATCATTACCTCAACCAGAGAGCTCATATGCCAATCATTACCTCAATCAGGGAGCTCATACTCCAATCACTCCCTCAATCAGGGAGCTCATACTCCAATCATTCCCTCAATCAGAGAGCACGTACTCCAATCATTACCTCAACCAGAGAGCTCATATGCCAATCATTGCCTCAATCAGGGAGCTCATACTCCAATCATTCCCTCAATCAGGGAGCTCATACTCCAATCACTCCCTCAATCAGGGAGCTTATACTTCAATCACTCCCTCAATCAGGGAGCTCATACTCCAATCATTCCACCAATCAGAGAGCACATACTCCAATCATTACCTCAATCAGGAAGCTCATACTCCAATCATTCCCTCAATCAGGAAGCTCATACTCCAATCATTACCTCAATCAAGGAGCCCATACTCCAATCACTCCCTCAATCAGGGAGCTCATACTCCAATCACTCCCTCAATCAGGGAGCTCAAACTCCATTCATTACCTCAATCAGGGAATTCATACTCCAATCACTCCCTCAATCAGGGAGCTCAAACTCCATTCATTACCTCAATCAGGGAGCGCATACTCCAATCACTCCCCCAATCAGGGAGCTCATATTCCAGTCATTCCCTCAATCAGGGAGCTCATACTCCAATCACTCCCTCAATCAGGGAGCTCATACTCCAATCACTCCCTCAATCAGGGAGCTCATACTCCAATCATGACCTCAATCAGGGAGCTCAGACTCCAATCACTCCCTCAATCAGGGAGCTCATATTCCAATCACTCCCTCAATCAGGGAGCTCAGACTCCAATCATTCCCTCAATCAGGGAGCTCATATTCCAATCACTCCCTCAATCAGGGAGCTCAGACTCCAATCACTCCCTCAATCAGGGAGCACATACTCCAATCATTCCCTCAATCAGGGAGCTCAGACTCCAATCATTCCCTCAATCAGGGAGCACATACTCCAATCATTCCCTCAATCAGGAAGCTCATACTCCAATCATTACCTCAATCAGGGAGCTCATACTCCAATCATTCCCTCAATCAGGAAGCTCACACTCGAATCATTACCTCAATCAGGGAGGTCATACTGCAAGAGGCCAACATCATTGGCCTCGTTAAAGTCATTCCACTGAGAGAGTTTTGGTTCGATTTGCATGGACGAAACACACATGATTCTCAAAAATGAGGTTTCAGGCGAGTCCTGTTGGTCAACTTTCCAGCTGGAAAACATTCTGAATGTGTTTATCAAAGTATGGTGCACAAAGAACCACGATGCAGACCTCATAACTCAATCACGGGGAACTCTTTATTATTGGTGCATTGTCCCACAGTCATACCCTGTACTGCTGACCCCAACTCAGGTGTCACATGACCTGCACTCTTAAAGGGGCGGCACTCAACCCAAACCCCCAACATACACATATCACAGAAAGCTGCAGGGGGAATCAGGAAAACCGCACCGCGGGTATCCCACCAGTCACCGTAAGAGCTACTGCCCCTGCCTCTCTGTCTCGCTCAACAACACCATCTCTCTCCCCTCCTTAAAGGCCCTCCTTCAAACCTAATTCTTTGACCAAGTTTTGGGTCACCTGTCCCAGTTTCTGCTCCTGTGGACCTCGAGGGGATTTTCACAGTAACTTCGTTGCAGTGTTAGTGTAAGCCTACTTGTGACACTAATAAATAAACTTTAAATGTGTCAATCATTATTTTCTCAATCCCTCCCGAGAAGCACCTTGGGATGTTTTCCTTGAGTCAAAGGCACCACAGGAATGCAAATCATGTTGTGCCATATAATACATGATGGGTTGTTGCGTTGCTGGGGCAGGGCTGGCAATTCCACTGACCATCACAAAAGAGTTATCTTTGTAAACCCTGAGGTCACTTTTAGTCTGCAGAGTGGGGGGAGATAGAACAAAGAACAAAGAAAATTACAG
Source organism: Mustelus asterias (assembly GCF_964213995.1). NCBI lineage: Eukaryota > Metazoa > Chordata > Chondrichthyes > Carcharhiniformes > Triakidae > Mustelus > Mustelus asterias. The sequence continues at coordinate 73,522,953 of NC_135822.1, forward strand.
CACAGGAACAGGCCCTTCGGCCCTCCAAGCCTGCACCGACCATGCTGCCCGACTTAACTAAAACCCCCTACCCTTCTGGGGACCATATCCCTCTATTCCCATCCTATTCATGTATTTGTCCAGACGCCCCTTAAAACTCACTATCATATCTGCTTCCACTACCTCCCCCGGCAACGAGTTCCATGCACCCACCACCCTCTGTGTAAAAAACTTGCCTTGTACATCTCCTTTAAACCTTGCCCCTCGCACCTTAAACCTGTGCCCCCTAGTAATTGACTCTTCCACCCTGGGAAAAAGCTTCTGACTATCCAAACTATCCAGATGATGATTCTGTCTTCATTGCTCTGGGTTTGGAGTGTCCAGCGTGAATAAACATCCTTCTCACCAATCGCCTCCTGAAGACTGACTCATGTGCACCAGACAGATAGAGTCACAGGATATTCTGTCAGCCCGGATTCAGTGGGTAAATGCTTGTCTCCGAGACAGGAGGTTGTGGCTTCAACTTACACCCAGCGACTTGGTTTAAAAAAATATTGAGGCTGACAGGGCAATGCGGCACTGAAGGTGTGCTGCACTGTCGTGCTGTCTTCCAGGCGAGACTTCCAACCCAGGCACCCTCTTGTCTTCTCAGGAAAGATGGCACTATATTGTGGGAGAACGGTGTCCTGTCTTCCACAGGTGAATATCCATTTACTGAATCGGGCAAGAGAAAACATTCTGATGGGCGTTATTGTGAGACTATAGTTCAGGAGAAATACCAGTTCACACTCTTCCCTTCTGGATCCTCTCCCTGTCCAGAAACCGCCCAACAACTGGGGAAAAACTCAGCTCCCGAGAGTCTAAGCTTGAATGAGCATCGCCATCCCTCAACTCCCCCTGAAACAAGACTCTGAACGGGACCCTGCATTTCCAACTTTGTCATCCTGGCGGCCAATATTAATTCCTCAACCAACATCGGATTACCCGGTCATTATCACTCTGCTCTTTGGGGGAGCGTACGATGTGCAAATAGGTTGCCTTATTCCCTACATCATTATAGCGAGCATACTTCAGAAGTATTTCATTCTTTGGGGTTTCGTAAAAGAACTATAGAAATACTATTCTTCCCGAATAGAAATCAATGACTAGCCAGAGGGGTTGCAAGTGATGGATTCTTTGAACTATGTGCATTAATTTAAGCAGAAATAGATTTATACACAGTCAGGTAATGCCGAAAATGTACTTCACATCCACATATTTATTGAACTAACATCGAACACTAGAGTAACCAAGGCAATAAGACAGATACAATGAGCGAACAACACTGGCATATTGGTGTCAATCTTTACCCTGTTAGCAGCGAAGAGACAAAAAGGTAGAAGTTTAATCGAATTCTTGGCACGTGAGTATTGAGATCATTTGCAATTTTTCCCTCGTTTTATGCTCGCCATTTGGAGATCCTGTTCACCACATCCAGGTTCCCAATTAGCCACATTTGATTAGTTGGTAACATATTGAACAACTGTGTTTTATTGCATCAACATATTATTAGCCCGGCCGCTGATTTACGCTCCTGAATAACATTTAAGCCCCAATTTCATTATGTTGTACAGTGAGATTTTTATAGGTGTTTCAGCATCTCATTCGTTGGCTGTCTAGTCTTCACTGGAACGATATATCAGTGGTTTTTATTATTATCTGTTTCGTTATACATTCAGTGTTTATCCCTTGCTCCAATTTGCGAAGGCAAACAGCGTACCCTCTGAATAATGCAGTGTGAAGCCCAAACGCATAAATATCTGCTCAAACAAGGCCAGATGTTGGCACTGATACCCTGAACTTGCCATCGGGGCTATTTCCATGATCCCTCCGTCTCCTTTAAGAACATATGAACTCGGAACAGGAGTAGGCCACGGCGGCACAGTGGGTGAGCACTGCTGCCTCACAGCGCCAGGGACCCGGGTTCGATTCCCGGGCTTAGGTCGCTGTCTGTGCGGAGTCTGCACATTCTCCCCGTGTCTGCGTGGGTTTCCTCCGGGTGCTCCGGTTTCCTCCCACAGTCCGAAAGACGTGCTGGTTAGGGTGCATTGACCCGAACAGGCGCGGACTGTGGCGAGTAGGGGAATTTCACAGTAACTTCATTGCAATGTTAATGCAAGCCTTACTTGTGACTGATAAATAAACTTTAGGCCACTGGGCTCTGCAAGCCTGTTCCACTGCCATTCAATACAATCATGGTTGATCTGACTGTGGCCTTACCTCTACTTTTCCTCGACTCCCGTTTCGAACAAAAATCTGTCCAACTCGACCTGTACTGTTCTGTACAGTTGTAGCACGAGTTCCTTCCTGCTGTACTTCATCCTCCTCGCTTTAATGGCCCAAAATTCCATTTGCCTTCCTAATTACGGCAATGCCTGCATGCTGACATCTCGTGAGTCATGCTCCAGTGCACCCAGATCCCTCTGCACCAGACTTCTTCACTCTCTCTCTCCATTTAGTGGTGATCATTGCAAACTGAAAACGTCATTGTTAAAGAGGAAGTTGACGAGAACAATTGTTTTGGAGTGCTTAACCCCTGCACCATGTTTGGGGTTGTGACTCTGTGCCTTTCCATTCCTTTGTATCTTGCTAAGCAGAGTTGCGTGCAGGCTGTTTTTCAGGAGAATAATAATTAGAAGTGGATTACTGCGAGGCATCTCTCCAATAGCTCAGGAAGAGAATACCCGCCATGGTGTCGTATAGTGACATATGTTAATGTGTCGGATCCAAACCAATGGCTGAGGCTAAAACCAACTCACACAGCTTTTCTTTACTGAGGGAGTTTATTGACTTGTTCAATCTCTCAGCTCTCTTCCAGCTCAACCCAGTGCCCCAGCTGTCACCCATTTATACATGCTCAAAGGCAATGAATGTCCATCACCTGCTTCTCCAAGCATTAACAGTGTAATTTGACAAGATGTGAACACGTGTAATTTGAATGGTGATGCGGGCTCTGAAATTTCCCTCACTGTCCAGAGGACAATCATGTACTCCCAATCAGTGCCCTTCCCCTCACTGTGCGAAGACCAACTGGTGATAAAACGGAAACTTACACTTAGCGATCCGCTGAAACGTGTCAAAGCAAACCACAAGCACTGAGTGCATTTGCAGCACAGAGCCAACAGCATTTTGTACACAGCAAGATTCCACAAAGGGAAGTTGTTGTTTACATTGGGAGCGATTTGTGAAGAGGGACAGAATCTAAATTGGCCAATAATGTCCAACATGACACACTGGGCATGCTCACAGCAGACGGGAGCAATAAAATGCTTGATTGGTTCATCTATTTTTCTCCAGACATGGAAATGGGACGAATTTATTTGGTAGCAAAAGCCACACAAGCTTTCGGAACGCTGCTCCTACGAAAGCTAGTGGTTTTTGCTGCCAAATAAACCTGTTGGACTTTAACCTGGTGTTGTGAGACTTCTTACTGTGTTTACCCCAGTCCAACACCGGCATCTCCACATGATGGAAATAGTTAACACAGAGATTTCAGTATCACACATCTAGACTAAGGGAAACTTCACAGGCCTTGTTGGCATTCTATCAGAAACAGAAACTGCATTGATACTCCCCAAAAAAACAGAACGCATCTCCTTTCCTCCATTCACACGATTCCCAGAAGCAACATGAAGGGATTAAATCCCAGCCTCACTCCGCAATTGTAATTCACAAAGCTGTTCCCACTCGCTAATTTATCACTGGCCTGTGGGGAATAATCACTTCTCTTTTTGTGTCTTTTTGTTGCAGACTTTTCAAGCTTCTTCCTGAGTGAAATGCTATTTTTTAAAAACCCCTAGCATGGGGTGAGAAAGATCAATTTGTGTAAAAGGGACAGAAAGTATTGGCTTGAGCTGAGGATTGGTTGACTGACAGAATGTGGAGATGTCGGCGTTGGACTGGGGTAAGCACAGTAAGAAGTCTCACAACACCAGGTTAAAGTCCAACAGGTTTATTTGGTAGCACGAGCTTTTGGAGTGTCAGTCCTTCTTCAGGTGAGTGAGGAGTTGTGTTCACAAACAGGTTATAGACAGACGCAAACTCAATTTTCAAGATAATGGTTGGAATGCGAGTCTTTACAGGTAATCAAGTCTTTACAGGTGTAGACAATGTGAGTGGAGGAAGGGCTAAGCACAGGTTAAAGAGATGTGTATTGTCTCCAGCCAGGACAGTTAGTGAGATTTTGCAAGCCCAGGCAAGTCGTGGGGGTTGCAGATAGTGTGACATGAACCCAAGATCCTGGTTGAGGCCGTCCTCGTGTGTGCGGAACTTGACTATCAGTTTCTGCTCAGCGATTCTGCGTTGTCGTGTGTCGTGAAGGCCGCCTTGGAGAACGCTTACCCAAAGATCAGAGGCTGAATGCCCGTGACTGCTGAAGTGTTCCCCAACTGGAAGGGAACACTCCTGCCTGGTGTCTGTCGAGCGGTGTTCATTCATTCGTTGTCGTAGCGTCTGCATGGTCTCCTCAATGTACCATGCCTCAGCAGTCATTCTCTGATCTTCGGGTAAGCGTTCTCCAAGGCGGCCTTCACGACACACAACAATGCAGAGTCGCTGAGCAGAAACTGATAGTCAAGTTCCGCACACATGAGGACGGCCTCAACCGGGATCTTGGGTTCATGTCACACTATCTGTAACCCCCACGACTTGCCTGGGCTTCCAAAATCTCACTAACTGTCCTGTCTGGAGACAATACACATCTCTTTAACCTGTGCTTGGCTCTCTCTCCACTGTGTGGAGATGCCGGCGTTGGACTGGGGTAAACACAGTAAGAAGTTTAACAACACCAGGTTAAAGTCCAACAGGTTTATTTGGTAGCAAAAGCCACACAAGCTTTCGGAGCTCTATTTGTAGAAACTTGATGTCTGTGTCGATATGCGCGATCTTCTTGGCGATCCTCTCCACTTGGAGCCGGCAGTTTGCGGTGTCGATGGTAGTCATGATGTGGAGATGCCGGCGTTGGACTGGGGTAAACACAGTAAGAAGTTTAATAACACCAGGTTAAAGTCCAGGTTAGAGCTCCGAAAGCTTGTGTGGCTTTTGCTACCAAATAAACCTGTTGGACTTTAACCTGGTGTTGTTAAACTTCTTACTGTCTCTCTCCACTCACATTGTCTGTACCTTTAAGACTTGATTACCTGTAAAGACTCGCATTCCAATCATTATCTTGTAAATTGAGTTTGTGTCTTTATATGCCCTGTTTGTGAACAGAACTCACCTGAAGAAGGAGTCCAAGACTCCGAAAGCTTGTGCTCCCAAATAAACCTGTTGGACTTTAACCTGGTGTTGTGAGACTTCTTACTGTGCCCACCCCAGTCCAACACCGGCATCTCCACATGATGGAAATAGTTAACACAGAGATTTCAGTATCACACATCTAGACTAAGGGAAACTTCACAGGCCTTGTTGGCATTCTATCAGAAACAGAAACTGCATTGATACTCCCCAAAAAAACAGAACGCATCTCCTTTCCTCCATTCACACGATTCCCAGAAGCAACATGAAGGGATTAAATCCCAGCCTCACACCGCAATTGTAATTCACAAAGCTATTCCCACTCGTTAATTTATCACTGGCCTGTGGGGAATAATCACTTCTCTTTTTGTGTCTTTTTGTTGCAGACTTTTCAAGCTTCTTCCTGAGTGAAACACTATTTTTTAAAAACCCCTAGCATGGGGTGAGAAAATTTGTGTACTTATTTGACTTATTTGTGTAAAAGGGACAGAAAGTATTTGCTTGGGTTGTGGATTGGTTGACTGACAGAAAGCAGAGGGCCAGGATAGATGGGTCCTTCTCTGGAAGGCGAACATTTTTGTAGCTTATTTATTAGTGTCACAAGTAAGGCTTACATTAACACTGCAATGAAGTTACTGTGACAATCCCCTGGTGACCACACTCCGGCGCCTGTTCGGGTACACTGAATGAGAATTTAGCACGGCCAATGCACCCTAACCAGCACGTCTTTCAGAATGTGGGAGGAAACCGGAGCACCCGGAGGAAACCCACGCAGACACGGGGAGAATGTGCAGACTCTGCACAGACAGTGACCCAAGCGGGAATCGAACCTGGGTCCCTGGCACTATGAAGCAGCAGTGCTAACCACTGTGTCACCGTGCCGCCCACAGGGTTCTTGGACCTCAACTATTCACAATCTATAGAAATGACTTGCAAGCAGGGACAGAGTGTACCATAGCAAAATTTGTGGATGATACTAAAATAGGTGGGAAAGAATAGTGTGATGAGGGGGTAAAGAGTTTGCAGATGGGCATAGATCGGCTTGGGGAACTGGCCAGAATCTGGCAGATGGAATGGATAAGTGTGAGTTTATCCATTTTGGCTGGAAAAATAGCAGGGTAAATTATTACTGAAATGGGAAGCAGATTCAAAGTGTGTCAGCGCAGAGGGATCTGGGTGTCCTCGAGAGTCGGTATGCAGGTGCAGCACGTAATAAAAAATGCAAATGGGATGTTGCCATTTATTGCAAAGGACCTGGAGTATAAAAGTAGAGAAGTGTTGTTGTAATTGTACAGGGTGTTGGTGAGACCACAGCTGGAGTACTGTGTCCAGTTTTGGTCTCCTTATTTGAGGAAGGATGTGGGGGCATTGGAGGCAGTTCAGAGGAGGTTCCCCAGATTGACTCCGGGGATGAAAGGGTTGTTGTATAAGGAGCGGTTGAATCGTTTGGGCTTTTACTCACTGGAGTTCAGAAGAATGAGGGGGATCTGATCAAGGTATATAAAATGCTAGAGGGGATTGATAAGGAGAACAGATGTTCCCCTTTGTGGGACAGTCTAGAACAAGAGGTCACAGATATCGAGTGGAGAGGAGGCGGGTTCGAAACTGAGATGAGGAGAAAGTAATTCTCTCAGAGGGTTGTGAATCTGTGGAACTCACTGCCCCAGAGAGCAGTGGAGACAGGTTCAACCGACTGATTCAAAAAAGAGATGGATATGTTTCTGATGGAAAGCGGGATAAAGGGCGATGGGGAGTAGGCAGGAAAGTGGAGCTCAGACCAGGATCATGTTCAATGGCAGAGCAGGCTCCAAGGGCTAAATTGCCAACTCCTGCTCCTATAATGTTCCTATGTAATGGCCACCATTCTCAGCTAAAATTGGCAGGAAGACAGGGCTCGAGGAACATTACGAATGCGGCAGTTCTGACATTTGTCGAGTAAACCCTGAGGATCCGGGTTCAAATTCTTCCCTGGCAGGTTATGAGGCTCATTCACACAATGTAAACACTTTGGGAAGACTGTAACTCTCCAATCTGTGTATTCAACTGCACACTCGAGCAAAGAAATCCTGTCCACCTCCAACAGTGTTGCTATGGGTAATAAATGAGACCCCACCAATGCTTTCCCCCGAGCCCAGGGCAAGTGATTCTGACAGAAATATTGACCTCAGAATATTACAGGCTGAACTCTAATCTGCGCTCTATCCGTTTCCCATCCTCCCTGGTTCTGCGCCGTGTTGGAGAATTGCATTCATTGCCCACTCTCTGGCACTGCAGGCGACTGTCTCAGGGCACACTCGGGAAATATTTGCTGGTGGGACAAGGGCTGCTTCAGGTCCACACAACCCGTGCGAATGCCCAATGTCCTGAGCCAATCGGAACACTTACCTAATGGGGCTAGCTGTCCCTGAGTAGTTTGTAAACTGCTTCTACATTGCCGATCGCTAATGTGTCTTTTCAGCCTCATACCTGGGCAGGTTTGAGATGAGATCGGATAGCAGTACTGAGTATCATTGCTTCGTAACGTGGAGGGGCCCCCACAAGATAACCTGGCATTGGAGCAGAGGTTCACACTAAACATAGCTTCCATCTTCATCCACAATGCCAGGAAAGATAAAGTCACCATTAAGACCATGAGCGCATTCACCAATTCCACCCTGTCCCTGAATGGACTGGAGGTCTTGTGACGCAGTGGGTAGCATCGCTGCCTCTGAGCCAGAAGCTCTGGGTTCAAGTCCCACCCCAGGACTTGGTGGCCAAAGGAGGCACATTCATAACTCAGCCAAACAGTTACAAGTTCTTCCAACGCATGCCAATGGGTGGCATGGTGGCACAGTGGTTAGCACTGCTGCCCCACAGCGCCAGGGACCCAGGTTCGATTCCCGGCTTGAGTCACTGTCTGTGTGGAGTTTGCATGTTCTCCCCGTGTCTGCGTGGGTTTCCTCCGGGTGCTCCGGTTTCCTCCCACAGTCTGAAAGACGTGCTGGTTAGGTGCATTGACCCGAACAGGCGCCGGACTGCGGCGACTAGGGGAATTTCACAGTAACTCCATTGCAGTGTTAGTGTAAGCCTTGCTTGTGACGAATAGATAAACTTTAACTTTACTTTTTTTCAATGATAGGCAGTCAGAATGGGAGAGATCAGCCATGAGATGGAATGTCGTGAACATAATTGCATCACATGGCGACTCAAGCCAAGCCCTGCAAATACAAGATCAGCTTAGACCATCTTCACAATAGAAAAGCCAATAACAAACTCAACCTCTAAATTAATGGCTACAAGTTGAAGCATTACCCCCCAACTCCAACTTACCTCGGAGTGACCCTGGATTGCACCCTGACCTTTCGGGAATACCTATGCAGGAGGGAAATAAAACGAGTTGAGCCTTGGAGGCTGTGTCAAACTTCAAGAAAAGTTATTATTCCACATGCATGAGGGAGAGCTGGACTTGACCCTGAAATCCCAGGTTGTCTGTGAGTTCTCTCTGCCCATCATAGATTCGTACGGGCTATTATGCTCTTCCAAGTTACAAATTATTCATATTAATTGGATGCAAGATGGTTCTTTTAATCTCATCATGCAAATGCATTGTTCAGTACATCACTGCTAATCATTTCTCCATTATACCTGATTATAATGTCAAAGCGTTGTGTCTGCCCAACCGATCTACAACGATGTGTTAATTGCTCTCCCCTCTGATAGATGATCATGTTTTCCAGAAGACTATGACCTCCTTCGACTGCATGGAGCCTGGCTGTCTCACTGCCGATTCTCCCACTGTCGTGATAACTCCGAAAGATCTCCTGCGCGTTACTATTGTTAGAAGTTGATAGCATATGTTAATCGTCTGTCGATAGAGCAGGCCACTAGCTGTCTGCATTAACCCTTTCCTTCCCTCTGGTGAGGCCTGGGTCTCTGGGCTTGCTCTATGTAGCCCTGCACGTATTACACTGAAATTAAACAAAACATGAACGGACGCATAAATTAAAATAGAAAAGACACGACCCCTAATATTGCCCGACTACACCTAACAACAACAGCAGCCGAGGTCAAATCCAAAAGCAACTCGATTGCCAAACTAGCCAGCTCAACACGGACTGCTGCTACCACGACCCTCTGAACCTCAGCACTCACACCCCCATAATCAGCAGCAGGATATACTGCGCCTCTGTTTGGCCAGGATCATCACAAACACAGAGTTGACACCCAGCTGAATGATGCCATTAAAAAAGACAAAAGATTACCTGGTCTCAAACCCAACCCACCGGCTGCCCGGTTTCTACCAGCCAAGGAAAGAGTGGTCCATCTTCAGCAGGACTGGCCACAGCTCCTCCGCACATGGGGCATGAGTGCCAGCCCCCTATGAGCCTGTGGGAGAGGGCAAACTCTGCACCACATCATAGAAGAGTGCCCAATCCACAGACCCAGTGGAGGCCTATCCACACGTAACACAGCAGGACGGGAAGAAACTGCTTGGCCTACGGACTTTGCATTGGCGAAAGAAATAGAAGTGGTGGAAAGAACGTTACATTCTCTATCATCACCATCCATAGCTCTAGACTACACCGTGCATGGAAAAGTGGATATTGCCACAGCGACTCGGACTCCGTGGGTGGGATTTTATGGCCTCGCTCGTCCCGGACCTTCCCATTGTCCGCCCCTCACCCGCTCCCATTCCCGTGATGGACGGGGCGGTAAAGGTCCGCCCTATGGGTGAAATGTGACACACCACCACCCATCAGGTTAGCATTGCAGGATCGACTGACACCTTCATAAACCTCAACCAAGCCAGCTGCTTCACATGTGGCTGAAGAATCTGGAACATGATAACTGATGGTGAAAGCTCACTGACCTATAGAGTCATAGAAGTTTACAGCATGGAAACAGGCCCTTCGGCCCAACTTGTCCATGCTGCCCTTTTTTTAAAAACCCCTAAGCTAGTCCCAAGAGCCCGCGTTTGGCCCATATCCCTCTATACCCATCTTACTCATTTAACTGTCTAAACACTTTTTAAAAGACAAAATTGTACCCGCCTCTACTCCTACCTCTGGGAGCTTGGTGGTGCAGTGAAAGTTGTCATAGTTGAGTTGGGTTCTTGACAGACTTGCGACAGGAGCCCATCAGGCAGTGCAGGTCATGCCAATAACATACAGGCTTACAATGATCCCAGCCTTAAAACATTGCCATTGAGACGGCAATGGCACAATGGCACAGTGGTTAGCACTGCTGCCTCATAGCGCCAGGGACCGTGGTTCGATTACCGGCTTGGGTCACTGTCTGTGTGGAGTCTGCACATTCTCTCCATGTCTGTGTGGGTTTCCTCCAGGTGTTCTGGCTTCCTCCCACAGTCCAGAGATGTGCAGGTCAGGTTCATTGGCCATGCTAAATTGCCACTTAATGTCAGGGGCTAGCAGGGTAAATGTGTGGGGTTACGGGGATAGGAGCTGGGTGGGATTGTGGTCGGTGCAGATTGGATGGGCTGAATGGCCTCCTTCTGCACTGTAGGGATTCTATGAGATAGCCAAGTGCCGCTCGATAACCAGTCAACAAGAACAATCCCAGTTTATGGCGTGGGTCTTCTGCGAGATGTTCCGGACTGTACTCCATCTCTGACACTGTGGTCGGCTCGCTAGCTCTGGGGCTTGAACCCTCCACACAGACAAGAAAAGAGAATGTTTTATTCAAGTTTCCTGCAGTCTTTCCCCTTGTCTCTGGGACCTGGATAATCTGACAGATTTCCTCGTGTCTGTTTCTTAAGATCAGAAGTGGGGATGTTTGCCGATGATTTCACAATGTTCAGCACCATTCGAGACTCCTCAGGTACTGAAGCAGCCCAGGTTCAAATGCAACAAGATCTGGACAATATCCAGGCTTGGGCTGACAAGTGGCAACTAACATTCACACTACACAAATACCAAACAATGGGACAGTCACCAATAAGAGACTCTCTAACCACTGCCCCTTGACAATCAATGGTGTTACCATCACTGAATCCCCTGCTGTCAACATCCTTGGGGTTACCATTGACCAGAAACTCAACTGGACTCACCACATAAACACAGTGTCTACAAGAGCAGGTCAGAGGCTGGGAATACAGCGGCGAGTAACTCACCTCCTGACTCCCCAAAGCCTGTCCACCATCTACAAGGCACAAGTCGGGAGTGTGATGGAATACTCTCCACTTGCCTGGATGGGAGCAGCTCCAACAACACTCAAGAAGCTCGACACCATCCAGGACAAAGCAGCCCCGCTTGATTGACACCGCATCTACAAACATTCACTCCCTCCACCACCGACGCTCAGTAGCAGCAGTGTGTACCATCTACAAGATGCACTGCAGCAAATACCAAAGATCCTTAGAAAGCACCTTCCAAACCCACAACCACTTCCATCTAGAAGGACAAGGGCAGCAGATAAATGGGAACACCACCACCTGCAAGTTCCCCTCCAAACCACTCACCATCCTGACTTGGAAATATATCGCCGTTCCTTCACAGTCGCTGGGTCAAAATCCTGGAATTCCCTCCCTAACGGCATTGTGGGTCAACCCACAGCACGTGGACTGCAGTGATTCAAGAAGGCAGCTCACCACCACCTTCTCAAGGGCAACTAGGGATGGGCAATAAATGCTGGCCTGGCCGGCGACGCCCATGTCCCACGAATGAATAAAGAAACATAACCGGTACATCATCTCTCACTGTGGTCATCCTATTTTCACAATTTTTCACTGGGGCCACCTGGGAGTGGCAGGTAGATTGTTGACTACTGTCCCAGGGTGCAGTGCGGCACTGGGTCTGGGCATGTCCCTGAAGGGCCCATCGCTATGACAATGAGCATCATAGTCTGAACCTCATTTGCCAGCTACCGTAGATCTAATCTACTGGGGGACAGCATGAGTGCAGCATTGTCTGTCGAGATATCAAACTCTCTGTAACTGTCGAGGTTGATATGAAGAAATCCGTGACACTATTCCGAGAGGAAGATGGAATTTTATCCCGGTGTCCAAGACAATATTCTCAGGACAGAGGGACAGGAGGAGACCATTTAACCAACACGAGCTTGTTCTGCCATCATTCAATGAGATCATGGACGATGCGTGAACTAACTCCATATATCCTTGCCCCATTTCCCTCAATACTTCCCTCAATAATTCTTCCTGGCATTTCCTCACTGTGACTATTCTTCAAAGCTTGAAAATTGCCGTGATCCCTCACTTTTCTTTTCATTTATTCATTCGCGAGATGTGGATAAACCAGCATTTATTGCCCATCCCTAATTATCCTTTGAAAAGGTAGTGGTGTAAGTATGTACAGTGCTGTCGGGGAATGAGTTCCAGGATTTTGACCCAGCGACAGTGAAGGCACGGCCAATATATTTCCATGTCGGTGGAGTAACTTGGAGGGGAACTTGCAGGTGATGGTGTTTCTGCTGCTCCTGTTCTTCCAGGTAGCAGTGACCACGGGTTGAGAAAGTGCTGTGGAGCTATGAAAGCGGGAGCGGGGAGGGCCAGCCGGTGGAGGGACAAAGAGCTTGACCTTCAGGCATTTTTAAAAGTCCCTTTTTTCACTGGCTTTATTGGAGCAAAAATCAGGCCTTGGGTCAATTGGACTGCCCCCAGGGTTTAAAATAACGCAAAGGTTTCAAGCAGCCTCGCAGCTGATAACCTTCCAACAGAGCTCCACCACAGCTCTCCCGTGGAGCTAGTGACCACAGAATCTCATCTCATCACCTCACTGACAAAGTTTGTGAAGATCCCCTTTCATACCTCTAGAACAAAGAAAATTACAGCACAGGAACAGGCCCTTCGGCCCTCCAAGCCTGCACCGACCATGCTGCCCGACTGAACTAAAACCCCCTACCCTTCCGGGGACCATATCCCTCTATTCCCATCCTCTTCATATATTTGTTAAGACGCCCCTTAAAACTCACTACCGTATCCGCCTCCATTACCTCCCCCGGCAGCGAGTTCCAGGCACCCACCACCCTCTGTGTAAAAAATCTGCCTCGTATATCTCCTTTAAACCTTGCCCCTCACACCTTAAACCTGTGCCCCCAGTAATTGACTCTTCCGCCCTGTTTAGTTCAGGGGAATGTAACAATATCATATTTAGAATTAATTATCAATACAGAATCAGCTGCGTGTCGGAGAGAGTTCCACCCTGTACATGTAGAAATGTTTCCTAACTTCACGCCTGACAGATCTGGATCCAGTTTTGAGATTTTGGCCCCAATCCTCGGACTGAACTTTTCACATGTCGAACATGTGCAATTGGCGGACCCAAACGAGAAGGCAAAAGGTGCTCCCGGTCGCGAACGGCCCCCGGATGCAGCTTCATACTGGCTGGCCAGTTAGTGCGCAGTCAGTGTGGACAGCGCTTTGAGAAAGGCTCAGTGCTGCTGGGGAATGGGGAGGCAGAGGGTAGCGGGAAGAGGGTGGGCAGGGGGAAGGGGGCTGACACTTCAAGACAGCAGCTGCGGAGCTGCCCCGTGCGGGAGCTGACGACCTGGGCGCATTAAAATGCGACGAAAACAACACTGCAAAGCAGTGTCTACCCAGCCTGGAGATCCATCTGACAACAGAACTCTAAAAACCTCAGTCCCTGGACATTGTTTCGTTGATATATTTCACCCCAGACATTTCACACCACCCTGGATCGGCTGAAAACGACAAGGTGGCCTGGCTGATTGGGCCATCCATCAAGCATAAAAGTGGATGGGTCACGTAAAACCCCTTTCAGTCAATTCCTTCATGGGCTCAGCTGCCGCTCCATTGGCAGCGAGCAAGTTCCCAATTCCCTGGTGCACCCACCAGGTGAAACATCGCGGGATTGCGTGACGATGCGGTCATGCACGCCTGCTGTCTCCCCACGCAATTTCAGGCAGCAGTCAGACATACATCTGATTTGATTGGATTTCTTTCCCAGGGGAGTCTAAAACTAAAGGGCATAGGTTTAAGGTGAGAGGGGAGAGATACAAAAGTGTCCAGGGGGTCAATTTTTTCACACAGAGAGTGGTGAGTGTCTGGAACGAGCTGCCAGAGGTAGTAGTAGAGGCGCGTAAAATTTTGTCTTTTCAAAAGCATTTGGTTACATGGGTACGATGGGTATCGAGGGATATGGGCCAAATGCGGGCAATTGGGACTAGCTTCAGGGTTTAAAAAAGGGCGGCATGGACAAGTTGGGCCAAAGGGCCTGTTTCCATGCTGTAAACCTCTGTGACTCTATTTATTATTGTCACATGTATTAACATACAGTGAAAAGTATTGTTTCTTGCGCGCTATGCAGACAAAGCATACCGTTCATAGAGAAGGAAAGGAGAGAGTGCAGAATGTAGTGTTACAGTCATAGCTAGGGTGTAGAGAAAGATCAACTTAATGCAAGGTAAGTCCATTCAAAAGTCTGACAGCAGCAGGGAAGAAGCTGTTCTTGAGTCAGTTGGTACGTGACCTCAGACTTTTGTTTGATTTGAATTGATTTGATTTATTATTGTCACATGTATTAACACACAGTGAAAAGTATTGTTTCTTGCGCGCTATACAGACAAATCATACAGTTCATAGAGAAGGAAAGGAGAGAGTGCAGAATGTAGTGTTAAAAGAGTTAGAATGAAGTTTTAGAAGCATCGAATGAGAGTAAAGGATAGAATTAGAATGTATGCTGGGCACAGCTTGCAAGAAGTCGCCTCCCTCCGGCTCCATCTTGTATCTTTTTCCTGACGGAAGAAGGTGGAAGAGAGAATGTTCGGTGTGCGTGGGGTCCTTAATTATGCTGGCTGCTTTGCCGAGGCAGCGGGAAGTGTAGACAGAGTCAATGGACGGGAAGCTGGTTTGCGTGATGGATTCACGACCTTTTGTAGTTCCTTGCGGTCTTGGGCAGAGCAGGAGCCAGACCAAGCTGTGATACAACCAGAAAGAATGCTTTCTATGGAGCATCTGTAAAAGTTGGTGAGAGTCGTAGCGGACATGCCAAATTTCCTTCGTCTTCTGAGAAAGTAGAGGCGTTGGTGGGTTTCCTTAACTGTAGTGTCGGCATCTGCTCGCAACCAGGTGAAATTCTAACCCCAGGTTCTCCCAGTGGGAGAAACAATATCCTTTCTTCCTACCCCCTTCTCCTCCCGATAAATGTCTTGAAAGTTTTGATCAAATCACCCCTCTGCCGTCCAAAGTCGGGGGACCACAAGCCCACCTCACACCATCTCTCCATTGCACCTTAACCCTGGGACGGGCAGGTGTCAGTCTGGGAGATCCACACTGCACTTCCTCCGAAGCCCGGACGTCATTCTTCGAGAACTGTTCCCACTTCGCTCAGAGCAACTCCGGGTCTGGTCTCACCAGGGCTTTGTACAGCTGGAGCGTGAATTCCACTCACCCCCGTTCTTTCCATATGAAGGCCAACATAACCATTCATATCTTGCAAAGTGTAGATTGGTATTTTCTGCCCATCAGCAGTAGCTGCACTTCAGAGCGGGTAATTGGTCTGTGAAGTGCTCTGAGATCTCTCGATGCACACAACTTCCACACTTTGATCTTACAAACTTCACTCTAATGTATAATCAGACACTAATATTATATTTTTAAAAATGCGATGTGATAGTCTGAATTATTGCATTAAAACAACAATTAGGAATGATACAATCCATATCATTCTTTATGCAATTAGGTTTTGCAGTATTTATATTCAGATGTACTCCTTGCGTTCACCATTAATCAGCTGCCATTGAACAGATTATCATATTTGCATAAAAACATTTCAGAAGTTTCGCACAAGCTTATCTCGAGCATGAGAAGTGTCTAATTAATCTCGGCAATTATCTCCGAGACAACAACACTTCACATCGCTTTTGTAAGGTTGAGTCAAACCGTGACAACCCAGCAGTGTTGACTTAGGGTGACCTCGCTCGTCATGTTGCAGTGTACACTCCAACATCTCGCTGAGCAGAGATACAGGAGATCCTCAATACCTGATAATCCCAGGGCAGCAGCGTATGACAGCGCAGGTTTGCAAGGGACAAAGTTAAGGCAGACAATGCACTGGCAACGCAGGTAGAAGGCAGGCAAGAAGGCATGCGGCATGCTTGCCTTCATCGGCTGGGGCATTGAGTTTAAAAATTGGCAAGTCATGTTGCAGCTTTATAGTGCCTTAGCTGGGCCGCACTTGGAATATAGTGTTCAATTCTGACGCCACACTACCAGAAGGATGTGGAGGCTTTGGAGAGGGTACAGAAAAGATTTACCAGGATGTTGCCTGTGTTGCTTTGGAGAACAAACCAAGTTTCTCCAACCTCTCCTCATAGCTAATCCTAGGCATTAGCTATGAGGAGAGGTTGGAGAAACTTGGTTTGTTCTCACTGGAGCGACAGAGGTTGAGGGGAGACCTGATAGAATTCTACAGGATTATGAGGTGCATGGACAGAGTGGATAGTCAGAAGCTTTTGCCCAGGGTGGAAGAGTCAATTACGAGGGGGCACAGGTTTAAGGTGCGAGGGGCAAGGTTTAAAGGAGATGTACGAGGCAAGCCTTTTAGACAGAGGGTGATGGGTGCCTGGAACCCGCTGCCGGGGGAGGCAGTGAAAGTGGATACGATAGTGAGTTTTAAGGGGCATCTTGACAAATACATGAATAGGATGGGAACAGGGGGATACGGTCCCCGGAAGGGTAGGGGTTTTTAGTTCAGTCGGGCAGCATGGTCGGTGCAGGCTTGGAGGGCCGAAGGGCCTGTTCCTGTGCTGTAATTTTCTTTGTTCTTTGTACATGCGGGGTCATAAAGATAGGAGCAGGAGTTGGCCACAGACCCCACTCCTGGCCCTCCACCCCGTGGAGTTTGCTCCACCATTCAGGAAGATCATGGATGATCTTGGACTCCAGCTGTATTTTCTTGCCTTGTTCCCCATACCCCTCGATTCCCCTAGTTCCCAAAAATCAATTGAGCTTAACTTTGAAGATACTCAGTGACTGAGCATCCAGAATCCGTGAGGTGGAGATTTCCAGAGATTCACAACTCCTTCTGAGTGGAGATAGTTCTCCTCATCGCAATCCAAAATGGCCGACTCCCCCGTATCCTGAGAGTGTGACAGTGAAAGGTGACCCCACCGGCTGCAGTGATCCATGCAGGGGGTCCGAAGCCAGATTGGCCCCTCTGATCGAGTCATGCGGTCATCTACAGCAGAGGAGGAGGCTATTCGGCCCATCGGGTCCATGTCGGCTCCCCACGGAGCAATCCGGACAGTGACGTTCCCCAGGCTCGGTTCCCCCTGCCAGTTTTTATTTGGTGCCTTTCGATGACCGACACTCCCTCAGCAACGACTGAGCTTCCACAGCTGCCAGCCCTCTGATTGGCCCGGCGACATCAGGGGCCCGTTCACTGTCCTTGATTGGACGACGAGCCCCCCCCACCCCGTGCAGGCCAATAAGGAAGCAGCAAAATGGACGAGCTGGGAGTGGACCCAAGATGCCCATTTCATCCTGAGATTGGGTATTGGAACCTGGGAATCTTCCCCACTACTTCCCCTCTTCGGTCAGTTCCATCGGCTTGCTCACTATCACACAAAGGCAGGAAATAATTCTGATATTCCCAATCAAGAACGCCCGGAAAAGATTTCTACTGGAAACAACAATTGGGAAACAAGGGAAAAACAGCAACAGATTGGACCTTTCCACTAAATACCACAATATGGCATTTGCAGTTTTAATTTCATTAGCTGCCTTACAAAGCTGTAATCGCGCTGTGTATTTATTCAAAACAGCTCCTTCCATTTAATTTCTGTCTCGACTGTTAACTGTTTAATTCATTGGTTTACATATCACCCAGGACAGAATCTCCCCTCTCTCTCTGTGATGTGGAATTGCCAGCGTTGGATTGGGGTGGGCACAGTAAATAGTCTCACAACACCAGGTTAAAGTCCAACAGGTTTATTTGGTAGCACGAGCTTTCAGAGCGCCGCTCCTACATCACCCAGGTGTCACTGGCAAGACCAACATTTGTTGCCCATCCCTAATTGTCCCTTGAGAAGGTGGTGGTGAGCTGCCTTCTTGAACCGCTGCAGTCCGTGTGCTGTAGGTACACCCACAGTGCTGTTAGGAAGGGAGTTCCAGGATTTTGACCCAGTGACAGTGAAGGAACGGCCGATATATTTCCAAGTCAGGATGATGAGTGTTTCTGCATTCTCCTATCCCATTCTCAAATCCCTACATGACTTTGGCCTTCTCTATCTCTGTAACCTCCTCACGACCCCTGCATCCCTGTGACCCTGGATCTGAGCAACCCTGGTTTTAATCACTCCATGTTGGTGGCTCTGTCTTCAGTTGCCAAGGTCCATAAGCCCTGGGATTTGCGCCGCAAAACTCTCCATCTCTCCCTGCCACCCTGAAGACACACCTTAAAACCTCACTCTTGGACCAAGTTTCTGCTCGTCTCACTTCATGACCCCTTGTGTGGTTCAGTGTCACACGCGTGTTTGATCACACGCATGAGAAGCAACTTGGGACGTTTCACTACATGGTAGGCGCTATCTAAATGCAGCCAATGTTGCCCTGAATGGTGCCAAGTGCTGAAGTCTCATTTGAACCGCATCCTGACAAGTCTTACTTGATTCCGGAGTTGGGAGCGTTGGTTAATGAGGAGAGACTGAGTAGACTGGGCTATCCCCATTGGAATACAGAAGAATGAGGGGAGATCTTATAGAA
Source organism: Mustelus asterias (assembly GCF_964213995.1). Classification (NCBI taxonomy): domain Eukaryota; kingdom Metazoa; phylum Chordata; class Chondrichthyes; order Carcharhiniformes; family Triakidae; genus Mustelus; species Mustelus asterias. Next base: position 73,541,884 of record NC_135822.1, read on the forward strand.
ACATATAAGATTATGAAGGGAATCGATAAGATAGAAGCAGGGAGGTTGTTTCCACTGGCGGGTGAAGCTCGAACTAGGGGGCATGGCCTCAAAATAAGGGGGAGCACATTTAGGACTGAGTTGAGGAGGAACGTCTTCACACAAAGGGTTGTGAATCTGTGGAATTCCCTGCCCAGTGAAGCAGTTGGGGCTACCTCATTGAATGTTTTTAAGGCAAGGATAGATAAATCTTTGAACAGTAAAGGAATTAAGGGTTATGGTGAGCGGGCGGGTAAGTGGAGCTGAGTCCACGAAAAGATCAGCCACGATCTTATTGAATGGAGGAGCAGGCTCGAGGGGCCAGATGGCCTACTCCTGCTCCTAGTTCTTATGTTCTGATCTTCTTCCACCCTTCCTGTGTCTTAACTCTGAAGTGGCCGAGAGTTCTTGTGGATCAAATGTGATGACGTGCTGCTGAAGATTGTCCCCCCATTAAGATTCCTGCCTTTAATCCACCCTTTTTTAACTTGCTGTGTGGATCCCAACCACCTGTGTGAGCCTGCTGACAACATCGTAAAAATTCACACTCAAGAAGCCCAGAGTGGGGGAAAAAAACTTTGCTGTTAATGGAATCTCTGGTCACAACAGAGGCCTGTCACCGTCCCCTGATGAGAGATTACAGACATTGTCTTTTGGACTCTTTTATTTTTAGCGATGTAGGTGTCTGAGTGTTAAAATGCATTTAAGTCATTATATCTTGAAAATAGCTGTCTGTAGCTTTCAGCTGTGATGAGAAACTGATGGCTTTTACCACAGAAACTTTATGACTATTGATGGGATGCAGCACGATGTTTGATGGCCATCTAATAACCATCTCTCCGCAATGCAACGGAAAAGTGGACATGCATCAAGCTGATAGCCCCCATCAGCCACACCATAATAGCACAGAGCAGGGGCTGGAGAAGAGGGACCAATACTGACATTTCACATTAACCCCTTCATCGGCCTGTGTCTGAAGCCACGGTTAATTCCCCCTGTACGCTTCACTTTATTTTATTCATTCGTGGGCCATGGGCATCGCTGGCTGGCCAGCATTTATTGCCCATCCCTAGTTGCCCTTGTTCAGCGGGCAGTTAAGTATCAACTGCATTGCTGTGGCTCTGGAGTCACATGTAGGCCAGACCGGGTAAGGATGGCAGATTTCCTTCCCTGAAGGACATTAAAGTTAAAGTTCACTTGTTAGTCACAAGTAAGGCTTATTAGGTTACAGAGGGACATAGATAAGCTGCAGAGCTGGGCTGAGAGGTGGCAAATGGAGTTCAATGCGGAAAAGTGTGAGGTGATTCACTTTGGAAGGAGTAACAGGAATACAGAGTACTGGGCTAATGGTAAGATACTTGGTAGTGTGGATGAACATTCGAGATATCTCGGTGTCCATGTGCATAGATCCCTGAAAGTTGGCACACAGGTTGATAGGGTTGTTAAGAAGGCGTAGCTTTTATTGGTAGAGGGATTGAGTTTCGGAGCCAGGAGGTCATGCTGCAACTGTACAAAACTCTGGTGCTGCCGCACTTGGAGTATTGCGTACAGTTCTGGTCGCCGCATTATAGGAAGGATGTGGAAGCATTGGAAAGGATGCAGAGGAGATTTACTAGGATGTTGCCTGGTATGGTGGGAAAATCGTATGAGGAAAGGCTGAGGGACTTGAGGTTGTTTTCGTTAGAGAGAAGAAGGTTAAGAGGTGACTTAATAGAGGCTTACAAGATGATCAGAGGATTAGGTGGGGTGGATAGTGAGAGCCTTTTTCCTTGGATGGTGATGGCTAGCACGAGGGGACATAGCTTTAAATTGAGGGGTGATAGATAGAGGACAGATGTTAGAGGTAGGTTCTTTACTCAGAGAGTAGTAAGGACGTGGAATGCCCTGCCTGCAGCAGTAGTGGACTCGCCAACATTAAGGGCATTTAAATGGTCATTGGATAAACATATGGATGATATTGGAATAGTGTAGATTAGATGGGCTTTAGATTGGTTTCACTGGTCGGCACAACATAGAGGGCCGAAGGGCCTGTACTGCACTGTAATGTTCTATGTTCTATGTTCTTACATTAACACTGCAATGAAGTTACTGTGAAATTCCCCTCGTCGCCACAGTCCGGCGCCTGTTCAGGTCAATGCACCCTAACCAGCACGTCTTTCAGACTGTGGGAGGAAACCGGAGCACCCGGAGGAAACCCACGCAGACACGGGGAGAACGTGCAGACTCCACACAGACAGTGACCCAAGCCGGGAATCGAACCCGGGCCTCTGGCGCTGTGAGGCAGCAGTGCTAACCACTGTGCCACAGTGCCACCCCATATGGGTGAACCATATGGGTGTTTGCGACAATCGACAATGGTTTCATGGTCATCAGATTCTTAATTTCAGATCATTTTTTATTGAATTCAAATTCCACCATCTGCCATGGAGGGATTCGAACCTGGATTCCAAGAACATGAGCTGAGTTTCTGGATTAAAAGTCTAGCGATAATACCATGAGGCCATTGTCTTCCAGCTCCAATGAGAGCAAGCAGTAGACAGTAGTGAAGTAAACAGAGGGACAAGAGGTTTATAGCAGTGAAGGAAACACCTCCCCCTGGGACCCACTCTTCCAGCCCTACAGGGAATACAATAAGTCTTAAAATGAGTGTTGATGATAGTCACTGACTAATGCGTCAGGCATTCGCGTGGCCTTTCTATGCCTGCTACTCAATGTAGACTTGAACATATTCAACCAGCTCACTGCCAGAGGACAGGAATGTCGTGCAAGGTTGGGCGTCACCAATTGGAGCAGAAGACTCCCTGGCCCCAGCAGTAGGTTCAGTGATGGGGGGAGGTGCGGGGAGGTGGGGGGTGGCGGGGAGGGGGGGGCGGGGTGCACATGGCAGGGAACGCAAAACAAAACCGGTGTCACAACGGTGTGAATTTCCCGCGGCATCTGCCGGTGGGGCCTGCCATGGGGGATCCGGAATCCCGCCAGAATCCCGCTGAATGGGATGCGGATGAAGGCCTGACCAGACTGGGATCTTCCATCCACGCCCCATCCTTCACGATGCCAGTGGGGAAATACGCCAGTGCAAAACGCATCTGGAACAACGTGGCATGCAGAATCCGGGACTCACCTGGGCAATGCCCGAGGCTGCCTCCACAGTTCAGGGTAGAACTCCGGAGGCAGCCTCAGTGATGTGTCGGGATCCAGTGACCCTGGGTCCCGACACATCACAGCAGTGAGTTAGAGTCATAGAGTCATAGAGGTTTACAGCATGGAAACAGGCCCTTCGGCCCAACTTGTCCATGCTGCCCTTTTCTTTTTAAACCCCTAAGCTAATCCCAATTGCCCGCATTTGGCCCATATCCCTCTATACCCATCTTACCCATGTAACTGTCTAAACGCTTTTTAAAAGACAAAATTGTACCCGCCTTTACTACTACCTCTGGCAGCTTGTTCCAGACACTCACCACCCTGTGTGTGCAACAATTGCTCCTCTGGACACTTTTGTATCTCACCCCTCTCACCTTAAACCGATGCCCTTTAGTTTTAGACTCCCCTACCTTTGGGAAAAGATATTGACTATCCAGCTGATCTGTGCCCCTTATTATTTTATAGACCTCTATAAGATCACCCCTCAGCCTCCTACTCTCCAGAGAAAAAAGTCCCAGTCTATCCAGTCTCTCCTTATAACACAATCCATCAAGTCCCGGTAGCATCCTAGTAAATCTTTTCTGCACTCTTTCTAGTTTAATAATATCCTTTCTACAATAGAGTGACCAGAATTGCACACAGTATTCCAAGTGTGGCCTTGCCAATGTCTTGTACAACTTCAACAAAATGTCCAACTCCTATATTCAATATTCTGACCGATGAAACCAAGCATGCCGAATGCCTTCTTCACCACTCTGTCCACCTGTGACTCCACTTTCAAGGAGCTATGAACATGTACCCCTTGATCTCTTTGTTCTGTAACTCTCCCCAACGCCCTACCATTAACTGAGTAAGTCCTGCCCTGGTTCAATCTACCAAAATGCATCAGTTGGGGGGGGCGGTGATACGTCTACAAGTGGATCTTCCAACTTCAGTGCCGTTGAGGAGGTCTATCTTCCAGCCTCACAGTGTTCCTGGAGATCCATTTTTGATTTGATTTGATTTATTATTGTCACACGTATTAACATAGAGCGAAAAGTATTGTTTCTTGTGCGCTATACAGACAAAGCATACCGTTCATAGAGAAGGAAACAAGAGAGTGCAGAATGTGGTGTTACAGTCATAGCTGGGGTGTAAAGAAAGATCAACTTAATGCAAGGTTAGTCCATTCAAAAGTCTGACGGCAGCAGGGAAGAAGCTGTTCTTGAGTCAGTTGGTACGTGACCTCAGACTTTTGTATCTTTTTCCCGAAGGAAGAGAGAATGTCCGGGGTGCGTGGGGTCCTTAATTATGCTGGCTGCTTTGCCGAGGCAGCGGGAAATGTAGACAGAGTCAATGGATGGGAGGCTGGTTTGCGTGATGGATTGGGCTACATTCACGACCAATGGATGGGAGGCTGGTTTTCATTTCATTGTCAGGATGTCCACCTCCTCTCTCCAATCGCGGCTCAGTGATTTTGGGCACTTTTCCAATTTGGAATTCCTTTATGATGACGGACTACGTGCCACCCACGCCCGCCCCACTACGGAACATGGCACAAAACACACACAGTTGCATAATTAATGAGGTTAGGGCTGGAACGTCTGCTGTGTTTTCCAGCTGGCCTCAGCAGCGGCAATCACTCTCCATTCTCACCCCCGTCACAGGACTTAGTCCCAGGTGGGAGAATTCCAATACATCATTCCCAGCCTCATCCGTAACATTCCCAATATTTTTTTTCTGTCTGGTGTTCAGTCTGTTTATCACACTGCGCAGTTCCCAAGCCAGTTGGTGAAGCACAAAGCAAGATACTAATACTTTTGTTGATAACAGGTTTATTTACATAATTCAGGGCGACGTGACTGCTTCCCATCTCCCAGCCCAGTGTCCCAGCAGTCTCTCTTTCTATGTACTCCAAGTACTTAATTAATTAAATGAACGATATCCTTCACTTGAGTATCTTAACGACATAATTAACATGCCATTAAGTTTTAATGCAGTCACATACACACATCTTCAAGGGAATGTTCTCTGTGGGATAACCGGCGTCATTTTTAAGCCTCAACGCATCTCCAAACTGGCCTATCCCCCCCAGGGTGACTCAGCTGGACAGCTTAATGAACAGCCCGACACTTCAATCTCGGGGGTGGAGGATTCGGGAGCCAGAATCAGCAGGGAGAGATAACGGTGCCGAGCCCCTTGCAAAATAGGTCAACATCTGTCAGCTGTAACGTCACCTCGTCCTGTCGCCCTACCTAGAGACTCAAGAACTCCGTAGCTCTGAGCTCCCGAGCGTTGCAGCAAGCACTCTCACACGTTGCGATTGGCCCGTTTGTGAGGTGTGCTTCGTCTGAAATAAAGCACTGAATCACAGATTGAAAGAATCGACGGAGTGCAGAAGGAAGCCATTCGGCCCATCATGTCTGCACCAGCCCTCTGAATGAGCGCAGAGCATTTCTCCCGCCTTCTCTCAGTAACCCTGCACATTCCTCCAATAAACCAAGTGCCCATCACTTGGACATCCCCTTTGTGACTCATCAAGAGATTCAAGTCACATATGTCAGCCTTTAACACAGTGCATGGTTGGTTCAGTTCAATGCCAACTTCACTGGAGAGAGGGGTGAAAACAGGGCCAGTGTGAGTCAACTGAAGGCTGTGTACACTAATGGATCTCAAACTCTGTGTTGATTTGATTTGATTTATTATTGTCACGTATATTAACATACAGTGAAAAGTATTGTTTCTTGCGCGCTTTACAGACAAAGCATACCGCTCATAGAGAAGGAAACGAGAGAGTGCAGAATGTCATGTTACAGTCATAGCTAGGGTGTCCATTCAAAGCTCTGACAGTAGCAGGGAAGAAGCTGTTCTTGAGTTGGTTGGTACGTAACCTCAGACTTCTGTATCTTTTTCCCGAAGGAAGAAGGTGGAAGAGAGAATGTCCAGGGTGCGTGGGGTTCTTAATTATGCTGGCTGCTTTGCCGAGGCAGCGGGAAGTGTAGACAGAGTCAATGGATGAGGGGCTACATTGGACGTGGAGGCTTTAGAGAGAGTACAGAGGAAGTTTACCAGGATGTTGCCTGGTATGGAGTGGCTTAGTTATGAGGAGAGATTGGGTAAACTGGGGTTGTTCTCCCTGGAAAGACGGAGGATGAGGGGAGACTTAATAGAGGTGTATAAAATTATGAAAGGCATAGATAGGGTGAACGGTGGGAAGCTTTTCCCCAGGTCGGTGGTGACGTTCACGAGGGGTCATAGGTTCAAGGTGAGGGGGGGGAGGTTTATCACAGATATCAGAAGGACATATTTTAAACAGAGGGTGGTGGGGGCCTGGAATGCGCTGCCAGGCAAGGTGGTGGAGGCGGACACACTGGGAACGTTTAAGACTTATCTCGATAGCGACATGAACGGAGTGGGAATGGAGGGATACAAAAGAATGGTCTAGTTTGGACCAGGGAGCGGCGCGGGCTTGGAGGGCCGAAGGGCCTGTTCCTGTGCTGTATTGTTCTTTGTTCTTTGTCTATTCTTGAGCAGAGCAGGAGCCCATACCAAGCTGTGATACAACCAGAAAGAATGTTTTCTATGGTGCATCTGTAAAAGTTGGTGAGAGTCATAGCTAACATGCCAAATTTCCTTAGCCTTCTGAGAAAGTAGAGGCGTTGGTGGGCTTTCTTAACTATAGTGTCGGCATGGGGGGGAACCAGGACAGGTTGCTGGTAATCTGGACACCTAAAAACTTGAAGCTCTCAACCCTTTCTACTTTGTCCCCATTGATGTAGACAGGGGCATGTTCTCCTTTACACTTCCTGAAGTCGATGACAATCTCCTTCGTTTTGTTGACATTGAGGGAGAGATTATTGTTGCCGCACCAGTTCACCAGATTCTCTATCTCATTCCTGTACTCTGTCTCGTCATTGTTTGAGATCCGACCCACGACGGTGGTGTCATCAGCAAACTTGATAATCGAATTGGAGGGGAATTTGGCCGCACAGTCACAGGTGTATAAGGAGTATAGTAGGGGGCTGAGAACACAGCCTTGTGGGGCACCGATGTTGAGGATGATCGTGGAGGAGGTGTTGTTGCCTATCCTTACTGATTGCGGTCTATGAGTTAGGAAGTTCAGGATCCAGTCACAGAGGGAGGTGCCGAGGCCCAGGCCACGGAATTGGGAGATGAGTTTCGTGGGAATAATAGTGTTGAAGGCTGAGCTGTAGACAATAATTAGGAGTCTGACATAGGTGTCCTTGTTATCCAGGTGTTCCAGGGTTGAGTGCAGGACCTCCTCCTCTCCTACAATGTAGGAATTAAGAATTACTCGCAGGGTTCATCTGTTGGACAGAGGTTTAGAAGTTTATATAGATGCCTGGGCACAACTGTGTGCTCAAAGACAACAACATCCTGTCGCATAGACAAAGTTCCGGCAAAGTTCAGCTTTGACAAAGGGTCAAAAGAGACTCGAAACGTCAGCTCCTTCCTCTCCTTCCAGATGCTGCCAGACCTGCTGAGATTTTCCAGCATTTTCTCTTTTCGTTCCTGTCGCATAGAGTATGGTATATCCTCCAACAAAAGACAATTTCTGAAACAAACAGAAACTGGCCTCCACAATCATCTCAATAAGACACCGATCAATTGTCAGACACAATCCAAAGACAGATAGCTTTAAAGGATGACCCTCCATAACTTGTCAACTGAATTCTGAGTGATGATCGCTCTAAAATCAACACGCTAATGAGTGGGAATTGTATTTATTTGAACAGGATCCCATTAGAATCGGGATTTATTCATTTTGTTAATAGTTTTGTTAATTTGTTCACAGTTGGATTGATAAATAAATTGTTAAGTGTTGATTTTAGAGAGAGTGTCGAGGATTTATTTTGTATTTAACCAGTAGAAGTTGCTGAAGAACAAGTCACACCACTTCGCACACACTTTTTACAGATTGCCGGGTGAGGTACACCTCATTGGGTGTTTCGGTGTTCGTTCTCGGGGGGCGGGGGTGGGGGGAGATCCATCTCTGCTTTACAACAATACCAATCGCAACATCAATAGCTGAAGAAAAATTCCCAGACCCTTATAATATCTGGCTTGTTACAATCCGGCTAAAACTTGTGTTAAAAGGCTATCTGGAAAATGGTAATATTCTCCGGTGGTTCCTGTTCTGAATAGAGACTTTGATCGGTTCTTCAGACCCATTTAAATGTCTTCAAGGCCTGTCTTCCTCAACCTTAAGTGAGAGTGATCATCCGAGGAGTATACCTGATCTGGAATAGTCCCAAAAATGGATAATAATCCACTTCACAAAATGCAGCACACAGTGCTCCCACTGTGTCTCGAGTTCCTGTACAGACTCACGATCAGTTTCTCGCTCCACTGCACCAGTAAACACAAAGTTCTGAGATCACTCAAGAGTGATGTTGCTGAAATGACAGCTTCCCTAAGTCATGAGGCCGTGGTTGCTCAAGTTGCTCAGATGCTCCAGGGTTTTTTAAAAAAACTGTTTACAAAAGCAATGTTCTCCAAGTGAATCGCAACCAGAGTTTTTCTCTCTTCTGTCAACTGAGTGTCTTCCAATTTTCCAGAAGCCAGTAATCTAAAGGTTAGTTATTTTTGCTTCCCCCAAACCAGCGGGCGTGAACTTTCAGACTGAATATGTGATCGCTGTCCATTTCTCACTCTGACTGTATGTATCTATCCTCGTTTTAGACAGTGCTGCCTCTCTCTGCTTCACAATATCTGAAAAGCCACACGTTCCATTGTTATCGCCGATATTCGCAACAGCAGCAACTCCACAAGACCTGGCTTCACGTTGATGCGCGATAGAACACACGAGAGGCTGGATGTACTCGGGAAATAAAGGCTTTTATTGCCAACAATAACAGAGCTACTATATACAGTACACGATCCCAGACTAAAGGGTCACCAGGCAGAGCAGTGACCTTTATACCTCTCCCAGGAGGTGGAGCCAACTGGGGTGTACCATAGGACTATATTAACAGGTAGAACAGCCCAACCCTAACCCCAACAGTAACATATCTACAGACTCATAGTACTGGCCAGCCCATGGCTCAGCACTACCTGGTGGGAACCAACAATGGTTCACCACACACGTAGTTGGACAAAATTAACCGCTTGGTGTCTTTGCTAGCTTCTTTTAGCCCAGACCATGCTATGTCTCACGAGGTTGATGCAATGCGCAGTGAGAGGACATGATGCTCCGAGTTCTGGGAATCCCTCCCTACACTGTACCGCCTCTCCTTTGAGACCTCCGTTCACTTCCAATCGAGCTTTTAGTCACTTGCTCCAATGTTGTAACAATCCCCTTGGCGAAACCATCAACCAAAATAACCAAATTTACTGAACGACCCCTGAATGAAGAAATTACCGACAAGATTCCACTTTCTCTTAGTTTTCACCTCAACACCAGTCAGAAGCAATGCATGTTACCCAAGAGGCTTTAAATTAAAGAACATATTTCACTTTTGATGGTTGATGCAACAAAAGTTACATCTTACACAACCACAACCATAACTCTCTGAGTTCCCCTTTCGATCTCTGACTTCCTTTGTGTCTGTATCCATTTACATCACCCTCGCCCTCCATCTCCTCTGCTTATACCTCTCCCTTGTGTCTGCCAGCCACACCGCTTCTTTCTCAACTTCCTTCCTGTCAGGTCTTCCAGGTCAAGGGTTAGCAGGTCACATGGCCCAGTACCTTTTATTTATCCAAGAAAATTACAATTGATCCCTTTGCAATTGATACCAATTCTTAAAAGTCATTTTCAAACATTCTAAAAAACAGTTACAGATTCCACAGATCCTGTATGCTCCTGGTTCAAAGGTCATCATGACATCTCCGTGTGTTCGATGTCAAATTTTGTTTGGGAAGCTCCTCTGCGATGTGAGTTGGGATGTTTTACAGCTACGTATATTCAAGCTTTTGTATGACCTACAGACCCTTCCAAAATGCCGCTTATTCCCGTTTAAGCAAAGATAAAGTTGGTGTCAAGTTGTGGGGAACTTGTCAATTTTTTTGTGACTGGTCCAACAATGCAGGAAACACGACTAGTCATTCAGATAGTAGATAGCAACAGCCTGATATTAAATGGCAGTTTCTTTCCGTCCTAGTGGATGATGGAAGGTGTCTGGCCAAGTTTTGCGGGTTGCATATCCCTCCCCTTAAATTGGACATGGGGCGCTTGCCCAGAAAGCCTGACTGGGATGTGCCAACATCCAAAAAGACAACCGCTTTTAAAAAGCCTGCCACCCAAAGACCAGCCTTGACTTTGGCTGAACAAAGGAAAATGGAGCTGATTAAGGATATTTCGCTCCAATTCCAAGATCCATCCTTACACCTTTCCGAAAGAAAGGAAGAAAGGTGGGCTGGAGGCAGGATGCAAGAGGTGAAACATGAGGAAGAACAACTGTAACAAGGTGTCAGAGAGAGAATGAAAGAAGCTGCAAATGAGGGAGAGAGCTGGACTGCAATAAACAAGCTTATATGGGAAGAACAAAAAAAAAACAAAGAATAAAGAACAATACAGCACAGGAACAGGCCCTTCGGTCCTCCAAGCCCGCGCCGCTCCCTGGTCCAAACTAGACCATTCTTTTGTATCCCTCCATTTCCACTCCGTTCATGTGGCTGTCTAGATAAGTCTTAAATGTTCCCAGTGTGTCCGCCTCCACCACCTTGCCTGGCAGCGCATTCCAGGCCCCCACCACCCTCTGTGTAAAATACGTCCTTCTGATATCCGTGTTAAACCTCCCCCCCCCCTCACCTTGAACCTATGACCCCTCGTGAACGTCACCACCGACCTGGGAAAGAGCTTCCCACCGTTCACCCTATCTATGCCTTTCATAATTTTATACACCTCTATTAGGTCACCCCTCATCCTCCATCTTTCCAGTGAGAACAACCCCAGTTTACCCAATCTCTCCTCATAACTAAGCCCTTCCATACCAGGCAACATCCTGGTAAACCTCCTCTGCACTCTCTCTAAAGCCTCCACGTCCTTCTGGTAGTGTGGCGACCAGAACTGGGTGCAGTATTCCAAATGCAGCCGAACCAACGTTCTATACATCTGCAACATCAGACCCCAACTTTTATACTCTATGCCCCGTCCTATAAAGGCAAGCAGGAGGGAATGAGTCTTTCATCTTGGCTTCTGAGGCTAGATGGGGGTTCTTTATGGTTTCCTTGTTACCTGAACAATTCTACCATAGACTATTTCTCAACATAAACTATTCATACTTGTTCATAGATCTAAATCCATCTCAGTACTCCGCACGAGATTATACAGGTGCTTCTCACCAGATCTGTCTCATAGTCATGTGACACTGCTTCATAGTTATATCAGCCGTTACATCTGTATTGGGCTCCAGATGTTAACCCTTTGCTCTACAAGGGGATGGCGACAGATAGAGAATGAGGAGGAGAGGAGATGGGGCAGCACGATGGCACAGTGGTTCGCACTGCTGCCTCACAGCGTCAGGGACCCGGGTTCGATTCCCTGCTTGGGTCACTGTCTGTGTGGAGTTTGCACATTCTCCCCGTGTCTGCGTGGGTTTCCTCCAGGTGCTCCGGTTTCCTCCCACAGTCCAAAGATGTGCGGGTGAGGTTGAATGGCCATTCTAAATTGCCCCTTAGTGTCAGGGGGATTAGCAGGGTAAATATTTGGCGTTACGGGAATAGAGCCTGGGTGGGATTGTGATCGGTGCAGGCTCGATGGGCCAAATGGCCTCCTTCTGAACTGTAGGGATTCGAGATACATGAGAGAGGGAAAGAACACAGGTGAAGAATTAAGGAATGAATGAGCGATGGAATGAATGAAAAAGAGATTTCAGATCACTGGTACAGGAAGCTGAGAAGGGATGAGAATGTCACTCTTTGCAATGAGTTGAGATCTGGGACGCTTCGCTTAAAAGGGTGGAGAAAGCAGACTTAACAGCGACTTGCAAAAGGCACCTGGATGCGCCCTTGAAAAGGGAACAATTCCATGGCTGTGGGCAAAGAGACGTTGTGAGAATGGGTTGAATCGGAGAGATCTGCCAAAGAGTCAGAAACTCAGAATTGTTACAGTGTAGAAGGAGGCCATTCGGCCCATTGTGAGTCTACCCATCCTCCAAATGAGTAATTCATCTAGTCCCATTCTCTCGCCTTCTCCCTGTGACCCTGCACATTCTTCCTTTTCAGAGAACATTCCAATTCCCTTTTGAAAGCTTCAGTTGAACCTGCCTCCACCACACCCTCAGGCAGCGTGTTCTGAACCATTTGTTGCGTGAAAAATTTTCTCATCATGTCGTTTTTATTTCTTTCACCGATTACTTCAAATTTGTTCCCTCTCTTTCACAAGTGGAAACAGTTTCTCCCGATCTACTCTATCAAGAAACCCTCATGATTTTGAACACCTCTATCAAATCTCATCTCAACCTTCTTCTCTCCAAGGAAAACAATCCCAACCTTTCCAATCAACCCTCATAACTGAAGTTCCTCATTCTTGGAACCATTCTCGTCAACCTGGACATCAGTCTCTGGATGTAATGCTCCAAACTGAGCCCAAACTAGTGTCTTATACAAATTCAACATAACCTCCTGGCTTAAGAAAGAAAGATTGAGAGAGGAAGAGGGAAAGAGCATTGTTAGAATGTGAGCAGAAGAGACTGTTATGAATGAGGGTAAGTACAGCAGGGTAAGAGTACATTGCTGCACAGCTCTCTCACCAAGAAAAAAATTACAATTGTTTACAAGAAGCATTCAAAGAATTTCTCACTTCTGTCAAATCTAATGGATTGTCACTCTCTAACCCAACAGATCACTGCATTATTGCAAATAGATTAGCAGGAGTGATACTCTTCAACTCACCTCCATGTCTCTCCCTGACCTTCGTTTTGACAAGATAGCTCAGGTGTAAATGACTCGGATGAAGGGACTGAAGGCACACTTGCTAAATTTGCCGATGACACAAAGATAGGGAGGAAAGTATAGTGTATAAAGGACATAAGAAGGCTACAAAAAGATATGGATAGGTTAAATGAGTGGGCAGGTTTCTTGCAAATGGAGTAGAGTGCGGGAAAATGTAAATTGTAAGAGATGACAGAGTTCCAAGATGCAGAGGGATCCGGGTGTCTTAGTGCATGAATCACAAAAGGTCAGAATGCAGATACAGCAAGTAATCAGGAAAGCTAATAGAATGTTATGTTTTGTTGTGAGGGGAATTGAATACAAAAGCTGGAAGATTATGTTTGAGTTCTACATGATATTGTTGAGATCACGTCTGGAGTAACGCATTGGTCTCCTTAATTAAGGAAGAATGTAAATGTATTGGAAGCAGTTCAGAGAACATTTGCGAGATTAACACCAGGAATGGATGGGTTGACTTCGGAGGAAAGGTTGAACAGGTTCGGCCTTTACCAGAGTTTAGCAGAGTAAGAGGTGACTTGACTGAAACATGCAAGATCCTGACGGGTATTGACAGGGTGGATGTGGAGATACTGTTCCCTCTTGTGGGAGAATCTAGAACGAGGGGTCACTGTTTAAAAATAAGGGGTCTCCCATTTAAGACACAGATGAGGAGAATTTGTTTTCTCTCAGGTGGGGTGGTGAGACTCTGGAACTCTCTTCCTCAAAGGACAGAGGAAGCAGTCTTTGAATATCTTTAAGACTGAGCTAGATCTTCATCAGCAAGGGGGTGAAGGGCGAGATGGAGTGGGTGGGAATGTGGAGTTGAGGTTATAATCGGATCAGGCATGATCGCAGGTTCGAGGGGCTAAGTGGTCTATTTCTGCTCCTAATTCATGTGTTTGTAATTGGGTGAAAAGCTCTGAACATTTACCGCTGGAAAGGGAGATGTCACGTGAATGCTTTCTTTGCTAATGGCTCCAAACCCTGTAGCCAGGACACTTAATAGCTGACACACAACGCGCCATTCCTTTCACTTTATCGCGTTGTAATACATCCAGCAACCAGGCTGGAGCAATCGCCAACAGTCTGTACACCCTTACCTGCACACGTGGTCCGTCTTGCAGGTCTGATGGAGCGCCAGGCAATTCGTCTTCTCCTTGTCTTCGTACGAGCAGACCGGTACGATGGTTTGGCGACGCCTCTCTGCGCACGCTGGGTCGTTGCAGGAGCAGAAAAGTAGCCGGTAGCTGTACTCCGCCGGCACCCGGTCAAAGAATTGCCTCAGCGACTTGTGGCACTTGCGGCGGCTGCAGGTGTCGGAGGGGGAGGTGCGCTTGACGCAGGTGGAGATGTAGAGCGAGCGGTACCTTTTGCACGTGTCGTTCAGGTTACAAGCCTTGGCCGCGTCCAAGCACTGGTTTCCACGCGCTCCCGTGGGCTCCATCCCTGCAACACCACCAGAAAAAGGGAAGGGAAAATATTATTGCCATCTCATCAAGGGTTCGAGCAGAAAATCAAAACAGACCCCAGAGGGCGGGTGACACGAGTATCATCTGGTATAACTGACCCCAATAACAGATTCAATGCAGCCAAATACAAACACTCTCTCTCTCGCAACCTGTGTGGTGTCCAAGATGCATTAAGCAGGATAGAAAATCAAGAAATTGGACGCCAAGAAGTCTACAGAATGAGCATAATGCAATTCTCATTCAGTCAGAAAGTCCAACCTTCAGCCAGGGGGCTACAAGCAGCTCCTTAAAGCCCAAGCAACCTGATGGGTTGCTATTCAAGTGCAGAAACAGGTGCATTTGGGCTGAAGCCCAAACATTGGTTTCATCAATCAGAACATCGAGTACAGGAGTTGGAACATCTTGTTGAAGATGTACAAGACATTGGTAAGGCCACACTTGGAATACTGTGTGCAGTTCTGGTCACCCTATTATAGAAAGGATATTATTAAACTAGAAAGAGTGGAGAAAAGATTTACTGGGATGCTACCGGGACTTGATGGATTGAGTTATAAGGAGAGGCTGAATAGACTGGGACTTTTTTCCCTGGAGCGTAGGAGGCTGAGGGATGATCTTATCGAGGTCTATAAAATAATGAGGGGCACAGATCAGCTAGATAGTCAATATCTTTTCCCAAAAGTGGGGGAGTCTAAAACTAGAGGGCATTGGTTTAAGGTGAGAGGGAAGAGATACAAAAGTGTCCAGAGGGGCAATTTTTTTCACACAGAGGCTGGTGAGTGTCTGGAACAAGGTGCCAGAGGTAGTAGTAGAGGCGGGTACAATTTTGTCTTTTAAAAAGCATTTAGACAGTTACATGGGTAAGATGGGTATCGAGGGATATGGGTCAAATGCGGGCAATTGAGATTAGCTTAGGGGTTTAAACAAAAGGGTGGCATGGACAAGTTGGGCCGAAGGGCCTGTTTCCATGCTGTAAACCTCTATGACTCTATTCTTTCCTGGCATTTATACTCCACTCAAGCCTCCTCCCATCCCTCCCCTTTTCAGCCTGTTACCTTCTATTCCTTTCTCTCTCATGTGTCTATCCCACCTCCTCTTAAATCTATCCACACTATTCCCCCTCAGCCACTCCCTGTGGTATCAAGATTTCCCCCATGCTCACCGCTCACTGGTTCCTAAGTTTCCCCTGAATTTCTGATTGGATTTATTACTGACTGCTGAACCTTATATTAATGGCCACTAATTTGCCAATGTCCACAAGTGTAAATGCTCCCTCTCTCTCTCACTCTCTCTGTTCTATCAAAGCGTCTCAACATTTTCCAGATTGTGGGAGAATCTAGAACTAGGGGCCATTGTTTAAAAATAAGGGGTCCCTCATTTATTTTATTATTAGTGCCACAAGTAACGCTTACATTAACACTGCAATCAAGTTACTGTGAAAATCCTCTTGTCGCCACGCTCCGGCGCCTGTTCGGGTACACTGAGGGAGAATTCAGCATGGCCAATGCACCCTAACAAGCACGTCTTTCGGACTGTGGGAGGAAACCAGAGCACCGGAGGAAACCCACGCAGACACGGGGAGAACATGCAGACTCCACACAGACAGTGACCCAAGCCGGGAATTGAACCCTGGTCGCTGGCGGGGTGAACATAAGAACATAAGAACTAGGAGCAGGAGTAGGACAGGATTGAGGGTGATTTAGTGGTTTGGATCAGGAATTGGCTAGCTGTAAGAAAACAAAGGGTGGTGGTTGATGGGAAATATTCATCCTGGAGTTCAGTTACTAGTGGTGTGCCGCAGGGATCTGTTTTGGGGCCACTGTTGTTTGTCATTTTTATTAATGACCTGGATGAGGGCGTGGAAGGATGGATTAGTAAATTTGCGGATGACACTAAAGTCGGTGGAGTTGTAGACAGTGCGGAGGGAAGTGGCAGGTTACAGAGGGACATAGATAGGCTGCAGAGCTGGGCTGAGAGGTGGCAAATGGAGTTTAATGCGGAAAAGTGTGAGGTGATTCACTTTGGAAGGAGTAACAGGAATACAGAGTACTGGGCTAATGGTAAGATACTTGGTAGGGTGGATGAACAGAGGGATCTGGGTGTCCATGTGCATAGATCCGTGAAAGTTGGCACCCAGGTTGATAGAGTTGTTAAGAAGACGTACGGTGTGTTAGCTTTTATTGGTAGAGGGATTGAGTTTTGGAGCCAGGAGGTCATGCTGCAATTGTACAAAACTCTGGTGCGGCCGCATTTGGAGTATTGCGTACAGTTCTGGTCGCCGTATTATAGGAAAGATGTGGAAGTGTTGGAAAGGGTGCAGAGGAGATTTACCAGGATGTTGCCTGGTATGGTGGGAAAATCATATGAGGAAAGGCTGAGGGGCTTGAGGTTACTTTCGTTAGAGAGAAGAAGGTTAAGGGGTGACTTAATAGAGGCATACAAGATGATCAGAGGATTAGATAGGGTGGATAGTGAGAGCCTTTTTCCTCGGATGGTGATGGCTAGCACGAGGGGACATAGCTTTAAATTGAGGGGTGAGAGATATAGGACAGATGTTAGAGGTAGGTTCTTTACTCAGAGAGTAGTAAGGGCGTGGAATGCCCTGCCTACAGCAGTGGTGGACTCGTCAACATTAAGAGCATTCAAATGGTTATTGGATAAACATATGGATGATATTGGAATAGTGTAGATTAGAGGGGCTTTAGATTGGTTCCACTGGTCGACACAACATAGAGGGCCGAAGGGCCTGTATTGCGCTGTAATGTTCTAAAAAAGAAATCTGGCCCCTCGAGCCTGCTCCGCCATTCAATAAGATCATGGCTGATATTTTTGTGGACTCAGCTCCACTTACCTGCCCGCTCACCATAACCCTTAATTCCTTCACTGTTCAAAAATGTATCTATCTGTGAGGCAGCAGTGCTAACCACTGTGCCACTGTGCCGCCCTTAAGATGGAGATGTGGAGAATTTTCCTCTTTCAAATCACCCCCTCAATGATCACCTTTCAACAGAAGTGAAACCAGCCTGTCCATCCTGACCTGTGTCTTGTACACTCATCCTTGCAAATCTTTGATATACCTCTTCTCGCTCCTCTATAATCCCTGTGATAACTGGGAGGCCAGAATTGTGTACGATACTCCATGTGTGGTCCAGTGAAGGAACAGCGATATATTTCCAAGTCAGGATGGTGAGTGGCTTGGAGGGGAACCTCCAGCTGGTGGTGTTCCCAATGTGACTGCTACTCTTGTTCTTCCAAGTGGGAGTGGCCATGGGTTTGGAAGGTGCTGTCTCAGGAGCCTTGGGTAATTCCTGCAGTGCATCTTATAGATGTTACACACAGCTGCCATTGTGTGTCGGTGGTGGGGGGAATGAGTGTTTGTGGGGAAGGGCAGGTTCTAGGTTTCCATTCCCCTGTGTGTGCGGAAGAGCTTCTTGACATCACCACCGAATGGCCTGGCTCCAACTTTAAGGTTATTCCTCCCTTTGCAAACAGAGGAAATAGTTTCTCATTAACCTTCCTCACAAAATCTGTAATAGTTTTAAAAATCACAGAGAGTCATCGAGGTTTACAGCATGGAAACAGGCCCTTTATCCAGGCCGCACTTTTTTTTAAACGTCTAAGCTAACCCCAATTGCCCGGGTTTGGCCCATATCCCTCTGGACCCATCTTACCCATGTAACTGTCCAAATGCTTTTCCAAAGACAAGATTGTACCCACCTCGACTACTACCTCAGGCAGCTTGTTCCAGACACTCACCACCCTCTGTGTGAACAAATTGCCCCTCTGGACACTTTTGTAGCTCTCCCCTCTCACCTTAAACTTACGCCCTCTAGTTTTAGGCTCCCCTCAATTAAATCACCTCTCGATCACAGGATCGTTCTCAGTATAAGTACACAGGGAAGTTCTCAGGATAAGTACACAGGGTAGTTCTGAGTAGAAGTACACAGGATATTTCTCAGTATAAGTACATGGGATCGTTCTCAGTATAAGTACACAGGGCAGTTCTCAGTATAAGTACACAGGGCAGTTCTCAGTATAAGTACGTAGCATAGTTCTCAGTATAAGTACACAGGATTGTTCTCAGTATAAGTACACAGGCTACTTCTCAGTATAATTAGAAAGGGTAGTTCTCAGTATAAGTACACAGGATAGTTCTCCGTATAAGTACATTGGATAGTTCTCAGTCTAAGTACACAGGGTCATTCTCAGTTTAAGTACACAGGGCAGTTCGCAGTTTATGTGCACAGGGTAGTTCTCAGTATATGTACACACGGCATTTCTCAGTATAAGTACACAGGATTGTTCTCAGTATAAGTACACAGGGTACTTCTCAGTATAATTACACATGATATTTTTCAGTATAAGTACACTGGGTAGGGCTCTGTATAAGTACACAGGGCAGTTCGCAGGATAAGTACACAGGGTAGTTCTCTGTATAAGTACACAGGGTGGTTCGCAGTGCAAGTACATGGGATCGTTCTCAGAAGAAGGACACAGGGTAGTTCTCAGTTTCAGTACACAGGATAGATCTCAGTATAAGAAAACAGGATTATTCTCAGTATAAGTACACAGGGTACTTCTCAGTATAAGTACACAGGATATTAGTCAGTATAAGTACACAGGATAGTTCTCTTTATAAGTACACAGTGTAGTTCTCAGTTTCAGTACACAGGATAGATCTCAGTATAAGAAAACAGGATTATTCTCAGTATAAGTACACAGGGTACTTCTCAGTATAAGTACACAGGATAGTTCTCAGTTTCAGTACACAGGATAGATCTCAGTATAAGAAAACAGGATTATTCACAGCATAAGTACACAGGGTAGTTCTCAGTATAATTACACAAGTTATTTCTCAGTATAGGTACACAGGGTAGTTCTCTGTATAAGTACACAGGATAGTTCTCTTTATAAGTACACAGTGTAGTTCTCTTTATAAGTACACAGGGTAGTTCTCTTTATAAGTACACAGTGTAGTTATCAGTTTCATTACACAGGATAGATTTCAGTATAAGAAAACAGGTTTATTTTCAGTATAAGTGGACAGGATAGTTCTCAGTATAATTGCACAGGTTATTTCTCAGTACAAGTACATCGGATAGTTCCCGGCATACGTACACAGGGCGGTTCTCTGTATAAGTACACAAGATAGTTCTCTTTATAAGTACACAGGGTAGTTCTCAGTTTCAGTACACAGGATAGATCTCAGTATAATTACACAGATTAGTTCTCAGTATAAGTACACAGGGTTCTTCTCAGTATAATTACACAGAATAGTTCTCAGTATAAGTACACAGGGTCGTTCTCTGTATAAATACACAGGGTGGTTCGCAGTACAAGTACATTGGATCGTTCTCAGTATAAGTACACAGGATATTAGTCAGTATAAGTACACAGGATAGTTCTCTTTATAAGTACACAGGGTAGTTCTCAGTTTCAGTACACAGGATAGATCTCAGTATAATTACACAGATTAGTTCTCAGTATAAGTACACAGGGCACTTCTCAGTATAATTACACAGATTAGTTCTCAGTATAAGTACACAGGGTCGTTCTCTGTATAAATACACAGGGTGGTTCGCAGTACAAGTACATTGGATCGTTCTCAGTATAAGTACACAGGATATTAGTCAGTATAAGTACACAGGATAGTTCTCTTTATAAGTACACAGTGTAGTTCTCAGTTCCAGTACACACGATAGATGTCAGTATAAGAAAACAGGATTATTCTCAGTATAAGTTCACAGCGTACTTCTCAGTATAATTAGACAGGTTATTTCTCAATATAAGCACACAGGATAGTTCGCAGTATAAGTACACAGGATAGTTCTCAGTTTCAGTACACAGGATTGATCTCAGTATAAGAAAACAGGTTTATTCTCAGTATAAGTACACACGATAGTTCTCAGTATAAGTACACACGATAGTTCTCAGTATAATTACACAGGATAGTTCTCAGGATAAGAACACAGGGCAGTTCTCAGTATAAGTACACAGGACAAATCTCAGTTTCAGTACGCAGGATAGTTCACAGTATAATTACACAGGTTAGTTCTCAGAATAAGTACACAGGATCGTTCTCAGTGTAAGTACACAGGGTAGTTCACAGGATAAGTACACAGGATTGTTCTCAGTATAAGTACACAGCGTAGTTCTCAGGATAAGTACACAGGGCAGTTCTTAGTATGGGTACACAGGACAATTCTCAGTTTAAGTACACAGGGTAGTTCTCAGTAACATTAAACAGGGTAGTTCTCAATATAAGTACACAGGATCGTTCTCAGTATAAGTACACAGGGCAGTTCTCAGCATAAGCACACAGGATAGTTCTCAGTATAAGTACACAGTATCGTTCTGAGTATAAGTGCACAGGGTAGTTCTCAGTATAAGTACACAGTATCGTTCTGAGTATAAGTGCACAGGGTAGTTCTCAGTATAAGTACACTGGATCGTTCTCAGTATAAGTACACAGGGTAGTTCTCCCTATAAGTACACAGGGTAGCTCTCAGTATAAGTACACAGGGTAGCTCTCAGTATAAGTACACAGGGTAGTTCTCAGTATCAGTACACAGGGTAGTTCTCAGCATAAGTACATAGGCTATTTCTCAGTACAAGTACACAGGATATTTCTCAGTATAAGTGCTAAAGTTAGTTCTCAGCATAAGTACACAAGGTGATTCTCAGTATAAGTACACAGGATATTTCTCAGTATACGTACACAGGATTGTTCTCAGTATACTTATACCAGGTAGTTCACAGTATAAGTACACAGGGCAGTTCTCAGTATGAGTACACAGGGTCGTTCTCAGTCTAAGTACACATGGTAGTTCTCAGTATAAGTACACAGGATCGTTCTCAGTATAAGTACACAGGGTAATGCTCAATATAATTACACAGGATTGTCCTCAGTATATGTATACAGGTTAGTTCTCAGTATAAGTACACAGAGTAGTTCTCAGTATCAGTACACAGGGCAGTTCTCAGTATAAGTACACTGTATAGTTCTCAGCATAAGTACACAGGGTAATTCTCAGTCTTTGTACACATGGTAGTTCTCAGTATGAGTACACAGGATCGTTCTCAGGATAAGTACAAGGGGAGTTCTCAGGATAAGTACACAGGGCTGCTGTCATTATAAGTATACAGGATTGTTCTCAGTATATGTACACAGGATAGTTATCAGTATAAGTACACAGGATTGCTCTCAGTATAAGAACTCAGAATAGTTCTCAGTGTAAGTACACAGGGCAGTTCTCAGTATAAGTACACAGGACCGTTCTCAGTATAAATACACAGGGTATTTCGCAGTATAAGTACACAGGGATAGTTCGCAGTATGAGTACACAGGGTAGTTTTCAGAATAGGTCCACAGGATAGTTCTCAGTATAAGTACACAGGGTAGTTCTCAGTGTAAGTACACAGGGTAGTTCTCAGCATCTGTACACAGGGTAGTTCTCAGCATAAGTACATGGGATGTTTCTCAGTATAGGTACGCAGGATATTTCTCAGTATAAAAAAACAGTTGTATTTCGCAGTATAAGTACATGGGATAGTTCACAGTATAAGTACACAGGGAATCTCTCAGTATGAGTACACAGGATAGTTCTCAGAATAGCCACACAGCGTAGTTCTCAGTATTAGTACACAGGATATTTCTCAGTATAAGTACACAAGTTAGTTCTCAGTATATGTACACTGGATCATTCTCAGTATAAATACACAGGGTAGTTCTCAGTACAAGTACACAGGATCATTCTCAGCACATGTACACTGGATAGTTCTCAGTATAAGTACACAGGGCAGTTCTCAATACAGGCACATAGGATATTTCTCAGTCTAAGTACACCGGATATTTCTCAGTCTAAGTGCACAAGTTAGTTCTCAGTATAAGTATACAAGGTGATTCTCAGTATAAGTACACAAGGTGATTCTCTGTATAAGTACATAGGGTCGTTCTCAGTCTTAGTACACAGTGTAGTTCTCCGTATAAGTACACAGTATCGTTCTCAGTATCAGTACGCAGGGTAGTTCTCAGTGTAGGTACAAAGGGTCATTCTCAGTAAAAGTACACAGGGTAGTTCTCACGGTAGCACAG
The DNA here is from genome assembly GCF_964213995.1 of Mustelus asterias. Classification (NCBI taxonomy): domain Eukaryota; kingdom Metazoa; phylum Chordata; class Chondrichthyes; order Carcharhiniformes; family Triakidae; genus Mustelus; species Mustelus asterias. The sequence goes on from NC_135822.1 coordinate 73,564,480, forward strand.
TGGTTAGCACTGCTGCTTCACAGCTCCAGGGTCCCGGGTTCGATTCCTGGCTCGGGTCACTGTCTGTGTGGAGTTTGCACATTCTCCTCGTGTCTGCGTGGGTTTCCTCCGGGTGCTCCGGTTTCCTCCCACAGTCCAAAGATGTGCGGGTTAGGTTGATTGGCCAGGTTAAAAAAAAAAAATTGCCCCTTAGAGTCCTGGGATGTGTAGGTTAGAGGGATTAGCGGGTAAAATATGTGGGGGTAGGGCCTGGGTGGGATTGTGGTTGGTGCAGACTCGATGGGCCGAATGGCCTCCTTCTGCACTGTAGGGTTTCTATGATTTCTATGATAAGCACACAAGTTAGTTCTCAGTATATGTACACTGGATCATTCTCAGTATAAGTACACAGGATCATTCTCAGTATAAGTACGCAGGATCATTCTCAGTAAAAGTACACAGGTAGTTCTCAGTATAAGTACACAGGATATTTCTCAGCACAAGTACACAGGGCAGTTCTCAGTTTAATACACAGGGTCATTCTCAATATAAGTACACAGTATAGTTCTCAGTATAAGGAAACAGGGTAGTTCTCAGTATAGGTACACAGGATCGTTCTCAGTATCAGTACAGAGGGTAGTTCTCAGTATAGGTAGACAGGATCGTTCTCAGGATCAATACACAGGGTAGTTCTCAGTATAGATACACAGGGTAGTCCTCAGTATAAGTACACAGGGTAGTTCTCAGTATAAGTACACAGGGTAGTTCTCAGTATAAGTACACAGGATCGTTCTCAGTATCAGTACAGAGGGTAGTTCTCAGTATAGCCAGACAGGGTAGTTCTCAGTTTAGCCAGACAGGGTAGTTCTCAGTATAAGTACACAGGGTAGTTCTCAGTATAAGTACACAGGATCGTTCTCAGTATCAGTACAGAGGGTAATTCTCAGTATAGCCAGACAGGGTAGTTCTCAGTTTAGCCAGACAGGGTAGTTCTCAGTGTAAGTACACTGGGTAGTTCTCAGTATAGGTACACAGGATAGTTCTTAGTATTGGTACACAGGGTAGTTCTCAGTATAAGTACACAGGGTCGTTCTCAGTCTAAGTACACATGGTAGTTCTCAGTATAAGTACACAGGATCGTTCTCAGTATAAGTACACAGGGTAATGCTCAGTATAATTACACAGGATTGTCCTCAGTATAAGTACACAGAGTAGTTCTCAGTATCAGTACACAGGGCAGTTCTTAGTATAAGTACACTGTATAGTTCTCAGCATAAGTACACAGGGTAATTCTCAGTCTTTGTACACATGGTAGTTCTCAGTATGAGTACACAGGATCGTTCTCAGGATAAGTACAAGGGGAATTCTCAGGATAAGTACACAGGGCTGCTGTCATTATAAGTATACAGGATTGTTCTCAGTATATGTACACAGGGTAGTTCTCAGTATAAGTACACAGGGTCGTTCTCAGTCTAAGTACACATGGTAGTTCTCAGTATAAGTACACAGGGTCGTTCTCAGTCTAAGTACACATGGTAGTTCTCAGTATAAGTACACAGGATCGTTCTCAGTATAAGTACACAGGGTAATGCTCAGTATAATTACACAGGATTGTCCTCAGTATAAGTACACAGAGTAGTTCTCAGTATCAGTACACAGGGCAGTTCTTAGTATAAGTACACTGTATAGTTCTCAGCATAAGTACACAGGGTAATTCTCAGTCTTTGTACACATGGTAGTTCTCAGTATGAGTACACAGGATCGTTCTCAGGATAAGTACAAGGGGAATTCTCAGGATAAGTACACAGGGCTGCTGTCATTATAAGTATACAGGATTGTTCTCAGTATATGTACACAGGGTAGTTCTCAGTATAAGTACACAGGATAGATCTCAGTATAAGTACACAGGATTGCTCTCAGTATAAGAACTCAGAATAGTTCTCAGTGTAAGTACACAGGGCAGTTCTCAGTATAGGTACACATGGTAGTTCTCAGTATAAGGACACAGGATAGTTCTTAGTATTGGTACACAGGGTAGTTCTCAGTATAAGTACACAGGGTCGTTCTCAGTCTTAGTACACAATGTAGTTCTCCGTATAAGTACACAGTATCGTTCTCAGTATCAGTACACAGGGTAGTTCTCAGTGTAGGTACACAGGATCATTCTCAGTATAAGTACACAGGGTAGTTCTCAGTATAAGTACACAGGGTAGTTCTCAGTATAAGTACACAGGATCGTTCTCATTATAAGTACACAGTGTAGTTTTCAGTATACGTCCACAGGTTAGTTCTCAGTATACGTACACAGGGTAGTTCTCAGCATAAGTACATGGGATATTTCTCAGTACAGGTACACAGGATATTTCTCAGTATAAATACACAGGGTATTTCGCAGTATAAGTACACGGGATAATTCGCAGTATAAGTACACAGGGTAGCTCTCAGTATGAGTACACAGGATAGTTCTCAGAATAGCCACGCAGGATAGTTCTCATTATTAGTACACAGGATATTTCTCAGTATAAGTACACAGGGTAGTTCTCAGTACAAGAACACAGGGTAGTTCTCAGTATTAGTACACAGGTTCATTCTCAGTATAAGTACACAGTGTAGTTCTCAATATAAGTACACAGGATCATTTTGAGTATAGGTGCACAGGGTAGTTCTCAGCATAAGCACACAGGATAGTTCTCAGTATAAATACACAGGGTAGTTCTCAGTATAAGTACACAGGATCGTTCTCAGTATAAGTACACAAGGTGATTCTCAGTGTAAGTACACAGGATATTTCTCAGTATAAATACACAGGGTAGTTCTCAGTACAAGTACACAGGATTGTTCTCAGCACATGTACACTGGATAGTTCTCAGTATAAGTACAAAGGATCGTTCTCAGTATAAGTACACAGGGTAGTTCTCAGTATAAGTAACCAGGTTCATTCTCAGTATAAGTACACAGTGTAGTTCTCAGTATAAGTACACAGGATCATTCTGAGTATAGGTGCACAGGGTAGTTCTCAGCATAAGCACACAGGATAGTTCTCAGTATAAATACACAGGGTAGTTCTCAGTACAAGTACACAGGATCGTTCTCAGCACAGGTACACAGGATCGTTCTCAGTATAAGTACACAGGGCAGTTCTCAGTACAGGCACATAGGATATTTCTCAGTCTAAGTACACCGGGTATTTCTCAGTCTAAGTGCACAAGTTAGTTCTCAGTATAAGTACACAAGGTGATTCTCAGTATAAGTACACCTGATATGTATCAGTATAAGTACACAGGATATTTCTCAGCATAAGTACACAGGGCAGTTCTCAGTTTAATACACAAGATCCATCTCATTATAAGCACACAGGATAGTTCTCAGTATAAATACACACGGTAGTTCTCAGTACAAGTACACAGGATCGTTCTCAGTATAAGTACACAGGACAGTTCTCAGTACAGGCACAGAGGATATTTCTCAGTCTAAGTACACCGGGTATTTCTCAGTCTAAGTGCACAAGTTAGTTCTCAGTATAAGTACACAAGGTAATTCTCAGTATAAGTACACCTGATATTTATCAGTATAAGTACACAGGATATTTCTCAGCATAAGTACACAGGGCAGTTCTCAGTTTAATACACAAGATCCATCTCATTATAAGTACACAGGATAGTTCTCAGTATAAGTACACAGGAGTATTCTCAGTGTAGTATACAGGATCATTCTGAGTATAAGCACACAGGATCGTTCTCAGTATAAATACACAGGGTATTTCACAGTATGAGTACACAGGATAGTTCGCAGTAGAAGTACACAGGGTAGTTCTCAGTATAGCTATGCAGGGTAGTTCTCAGTATAAATACATAGGGTAGTTCTCAGGATAAGTACACAGGATCGTTCTTAGTATAAGTATACAGGGCAGTTCTCAGTATAAGTACACAGGGCAGTTCTCAGTAAAGGTACATAGGATATTTCTCAGTATAGGTACATCGGATATTTTTCAGTATAAGTACACAGGGTAGTTCACAGTACAAGTACACAGGATCGTTCTCAGCACAGGTACACAGGATCGTTTTCAGTATAAGTACACAGGGCAGTTCTCAGTACAGGCACATGGGATATTTCTCAGTCTAAGTACACCGGATATTTCTCAGTCTAAGTGCACAAGTTAGTTCTCAGTATAAGTACACAAGGTGATTCTCAGTATAAGTACACAAGGTGATTCTCAGTATAAGTACACAAGGTGATTCTCAGTATAAGTACACAAGGTGATTCTCAGTATAAGTACACAGGATATTTCTCAGTATAAGTACACAGGAAAGTTCTCAGTATAAGTTCACAGGGTAGTTCTCAGTATAGGTACACAGGGTAGTTCTCAGAATAAGTACACACAATCGTTCTCAGTATACGTACACAGGGTAGTTGTCAGTATAAGCACGCAGGATATTTCTCAGTATAAGTACACAGGATAGTTCTCAGTATAAGTACACAGGATCGTTCTCAGTGTAAGTACACAGGGTCGTTCTCAGTGTAAGTACACAGGATAATTCTCAGGATAAGTACACAGGATATTACTCTGAGCTGGACTGTCTATATGTGTGACAGACTGCTCTGGACACCGACCGCTGGGCATGATGCTGTTGAACCTGCTTGGTCACCTGCTTCATGGCCCCAGCCAGGTTTGGCTGAGATGTAAGAGTTGTGTGGGGGAGGTGGGGTGGGGTCAGGTCGGGGATTAGGGTCGGTGGGGGAAGGTGCATTAATCTGGATATAGAGTGCAGCACGTGCCTGGCCTGTGATGTGCACCTCGCATGCCGCTTATGTTGCTGGGCTAACAGCCCGTGGTCACAAAAATGGATCCGGATTTAATCGCACTTGTTCTGGGTGAACCTCGGGGCCATGTCATTCTTGTCACTTGCTTGGACTGAGCAGCATCTGTAGCAAAAGAACAAAGAACAAAGAACAATACAGCACAGGAACAGGCCCTTCGGCCCTCCAAGCCCGCGCCGCTCATGTGCCCAACTAGCCCCTAAACTGGGGAGAGTGAGGAGGTGGTGGAGGGGGCTGGAGGGAAGATTTAGTTCAGTCACGACATATTTCCTCCACAGGAAAGCCTGATCAAGTTTCTCTTCATTGTCGACTGAACGATCCCATTAACTGCAGTGTTTCCACTGATAGCTACAACTGCGATGAAATCAAATCCCCAATTAAAATCAAATCTTCAGAGGCCACTGGGAGAAAGCTGAATTATCAGGGACAATGCTCTCAGCTTCCTCTGCTCGCTTAGCACAACATTAACAATACAAACTCTGGGAAATTGAAATCAGAGCAGAAAATTCCGGTTCCTGAACAATAAAGGTGGCGATATCGCTTTGGGTGGCATTTCTCCAGTAGACAGGACACGGACAGAATTGCTTCCTTCCGAGGTGTAAATGACTTGATGGTTCCTGTAGTTGCTGTGAATTCATTTTTTTTAAACTCTGGAACCTATGGAAGGGAAACGTTTAATTCTCAGGTGAGTTGCACCTGTCTCTGGAGAGAGACAAGGCAGGGAAGCTACAACTGGCCTCACGAGTCCAGTGATGGCCAGAATGGACCTTCCGATTCTTTGCCCCTGCTGGAGGTGCACGCGTCAAGTTCAGCAACAATGACACCCACATCCGAATGTCGTGGTTCACATTGTAAATTTGTAGCTTTGTTGAGGGTGGTGCCAGGGATGGGAGTGAGGAAGGAACAAAATGATTCACTATAAGTTGATCACATTTGGAATTCAAATAACTGTTCTTACTGTTTAATGCTGCCACCATGGGTCACGCTGCCAACATGGGTCACACTGCCACCATGGTGTGTGCTGCCAACATGGGTCACACTGCCAACATGGGTCACACTGCCAACATGGGTCACACTGCCAACATGGTGCGTGCTGCCAACATGGGTCACGCTGCCAACATGGGTCACACTGCCAACATGGGTCACGCTGCCAACATGGGTCACACTGCCACCATGGGTCACGCTGCCAACATGGGTCACGCTGCCAACATGGGTCACGCTGCCAACATGGGTCACACTGCCACCATGGGTCACACTGCCAACATGGATCACGCTGCCAACATGGGTCACACTGCCACCATGGGTCACGCTGCCAACATGGGTCACGCTGCTAACATGGGTCATGCTGCTAACATGGGTCACGCTGCTAACATGGGTCACGCTGCCACCATGGGTCACACTGCCACCATGGGCCACACTGCCAACATGGGTCACGCTGCCAACATGGGTCACGCTGCCAACATGGGTCACACTGCCAACATGGGTCACGCTGCCAACATGGGTCACGCTGCCAACATGGGTCACACTGCCAACATGGGTCACACTGCCAACATGGGTCACGCTGCCAACATGGGTCACGCTGCCAACATGGGTCACACTGCCACCATGGGTCACGCTGCCAACATGGGTCACGCTGCTAACATGGGTCACGCTGCCAACATGGGTCACGCTGCCAACATGGGTCATGCTGCCAACATGGGTCACACTGCCACCATGGGTCACGCTGCCAACATGGGTCACGCTGCTAACATGGGTCACGCTGCCAACATGGGTCACGCTGCCAACATGGGTCACACTGCCACCATGGTGTGTGCTGCCAACATGGGTCACGCTGCCACCATGGGCCACGCTGCCACCATGGGTCACACTGCCACCATGGGTCACGCTGCCAACATGGGTCACGCTGCCAACATGGGTCACGCTGCCAACATGGGTCACACTGCCACCATGGTGTGTGCTGCCACCGTGGGTCACGCTGCCACCAGGGTGTGTGCTGCCAACATGGGTCACGCTGCCACCATGGTGTGTGCTGCCACTATGTTGTGTTCATATGTTGTATGTTTCTTGTCCTTTCTCTACATGGTTTTCAGGTTTAATGAGATTTCTCTGACTCAGTGAGTGATTTGAAGATGTTAAGTATTTATTTTTCTTTGAAACTATTTCTTTAGAACTTGTTGCATCCCAGACCTCCTGGTAAATACATCATCTTCATTGCACAGACTGTTCTCTCTCTTGCTCTCCTGGGGCCACTTGGTCATCTGACCCTGAGGTCACGCTTATATCATCATTAATATCATTGACTAATGAACATAACCATTAACCCTTTACAGTTACCAAGGCAACCAGTTTACACACAGCAAGCAAGATCAATTGATCTATCTGTGTTGTTGCCTTTGGGGTGGGATGGGCTGGATGAATAGTTAATTCCCCTGCTCACTGGGATCCTCCAAAATAGACTCCAACTCTGAGTTACCCACTTCAGTCAGTTCCAATTTAATCATCTGAACAGTTCCCCTGGAAATGTTCATCTAACCCCTGGGTAACTACAGAACTGACCCCCCAACTACCCACACTAATAACCCTTGCCCTCTGATCACCCCCTCACCCTCCCAATCCCACCATCCACCCACAATCATCCAACCCATGCCTGAGTCCCACTGAGCCGACCTGACTAGACCCATCAGCCAACTCCCCCCTGCACCCCCCCAACCCCCGCCGACTCCCCCTCAACCTGGCCCCCACCTCACCACCCTATCCATCTGCCACCCTCACCCACTTACTTGACCCAACATACCTCCTCACCCACCCACACACACCTCCACATTCACTAACACACCAAGAAGCTTTCGGATAGTTAGATTCTTGGAGTTGGTACCATTTAGAGAGGCGTTGCTTCTGCGTGAGATCCTCTCCACTGCTCCCTCCTGCTTTGAGTGAGTTCTACAGGATTCTCTGTTGGAACCAATAGCCAGAAAAGTCAGAGGGAGGGCCCGTGGAGACTTTGTTTCGCTTGATCAGGGTTCTGACCCCGATAGGAAGAATTGGGTCTTTGTGAGAAGACTCACTTTACAACTGAAGCACTCCCTGTACCTTTCTTTACAGAGATATTTGGTCAGGGTTCTGGTTTGTTTCCTGAGTGTGTAGTGTTTAGTAAAGCCAACGCAATTAAAAAGACCCAGACAATTCCACAACTGTCACTCACTGAACACTTTCACCCTCACTCCGTCTCAATGCTGATGAAGACTGCAGACATCCCTCGGATGGAGGGATACAATATTCCATTGGACTGTTTCAAAGGAGAGCAGTGGTGTTCTCCCCTCTGTCCCGGCTCATACAACATCACAAAAACAGGTTATCCGACCGATACGTATTGCTATAAGAACATAAGAACTAGGAGCGGGAGTAGGCCATCTGGCCCCTCGAGCCTGCTCCGCCATTCAATAAGATCATGTCTGATCTTTCCATGGACTCAGCTCCACTTACCCGCCTGCTCACCAGAACCCTTAATTCCTTTCCTGTTCAAAAATTTATCTATCCTTGCCTTAAAAACATTCAATGAGGTAGCCTCAACTGCTTCACTGGGCAGGGAATTCCACAGATTCACAACCCTTTGTGTGAAGAAGTTCCTCCTCAACTCAGTCCTAAATCTGCTCTCCCTTATTTTAAGGCTATGTCCCCTAGTTCTAGCTTCACCTGCCAGTGGAAACAACTTCCCTGCTTCTATCTTATCTATTCCCTTCATAAATCTGATATGTTTCTATAAGATCTCCCCTCATTCTTCTGAATTCTAATGAGTATAGCCCCAGTCTACTCGGTCTCTCCTCATAAGCCAACCCTCTCAACTCCGGAATCAACCTCGTGAATCTCCTCTGCACCCCCTCCAGTGCCAGTATATCCTTTCTCAAGTAAGGAGACCAAAACTGTACACAATATTCCAGGTGTGGCCTCACCAGCACCTTTTACAGCTGCAACATAACCTCGCTGTTTTTAAACTCCATCCCTCTAGCAATGAAGGGCAAAATTACATCTGCCTTCTTAATTACCTGTTGCACCTGCAAACCAACTCCTTGAGATTCCTGCACAAGGACACCCAGGTCCCTCTGCACAGCAGCTTGCTGCAATTTTTTACCATTTAAATATTAGTCAATTTTGCTGTTATTCCTACCAAAATGGATGACCTCACATTTACCAATGTTGTACTCCATCTGCCAGACACTCGCCCATTATATGGAACTTGGTGTGAGAAAACTGTGACATAACACTGACTACACTTCAAAAAGTACTTGGTTGGCTGAGAAGCTCTTCGAGACATCTGGCCATCATGAACAGCGCAATCAAAACACAAGTCTTTCTTCCTCCACTTCACCAGAGCTATGCATCCAGCAGGCAATCATTGCAAGCGGAACAATAGATTTTAGATTGCGACAACACAGCACCCCCGAGTTCATGTCAATGTCACGAGGCTGGATGACTTCATTCGAAGGTTTACTCGATGTAACAAGCTCAATCTGACCTGCTTTCAGTTTGTGAAGGACTCTGACCTATAACAGTCCCACACTCTCAAGTCTACAGATCGATCAATGTTGATATACAGGTTTAACCTTTCCGATCAAACAGCGGTCCAACAGAAACAGGCTATCTTCGTTCTTCAAATCACTGTACCCGGCCTTGGAGCACTTGTTCATTGCCTCATCAATTTCAGATCATTGGCTTACTATGTGTTGCTTTGTTCCATTTCAGGTATCAGCCTTGTTCCTTAATGCCCAAGACCGCAAGGAACTACAAAAGCTCGTGAATGTAGCCCAATCCATCACGCAAACCAGCCTCCCATCCATTGACTCTGTCTACACTTCCCGCTGACTCGGCAAAGCAACCAGCATAATTAAGGATCCCACGCACCCCGGACATTCTCTCTTCCACCTTCTTCCTTCGGGAAAAAGATACAAAAGTCTGAGATCACGTACCAACCGACTCAAGAACAGCTTCTTCCCTGCTGCCATCAGACTTTTGAATGGACTTACCTCGCATTAAGTTGATCTTTCTCTACACCCTAGCTATGACTGTAACACTACATTCTGCACTCTCTCCTTTCCTTCTCTATGAACGGTATGTTTTGTCTGTACAGCGCGCAAGAAACAATACTTTTCACTGTATACTAATACATGTGAGAATAATAAAT
>NC_135822.1:73579455-73594455 GCF_964213995.1 Mustelus asterias
GAAGATATTAGCTGTGACACTTTATTTCATAACCTTGACTCCCCCATTGTTCAAAACTCTGCCCACTTAATATATTCAGTGATGCAGCATTAATGGTTCTCCAGTGTAAATTCCAAAGGTTCACAACTCTCTGAGGGAAGAGATTCCTCTTCATCCCCACCTTAAAAGATCCCTTTCGCCTCCTCATTCTGGACTCGCTGACCAAGGGAAACATCCTCTCAGCATCTACCCTGTAAAGTCCCGTCAGAGTTTTTTATGTTTCAGTAAGGGTCATTCTTCTCAACTTAGAGACCCAACCTGCTCACTCTCTTCTCTTCATGACACCCCCTTCATTCCAGGAATCAATCGTGTGGGAGAGACTAGAGTTAGGGGCAGAGTAGGAAGTCTCAAAACACCAGGTTAAAGTCCAACAGGTATATTTGGAATCACGAGCTTTTGGAGCGCTGCTCCTTCATCAGGTGAGTGGTGAGCCACTAACGTGTCACTCACCTGATGGGGGACAGACAGGAAAGTGGAGCTGAGACCACACCGGATCAGCCATGATCTTACCAAATGGTTGCCCCCCTCTTCCCCCAAGTCCTGTGTTCCCATAAATTGTCGCTGAATTTTTTCCATTGCAAAGTTCACTCCTCCTTCAATAAAGAGGCCAAAATGGTACGCAGTGTTCCAGGTGCAGTGTCAGCCGCACCCTGCACAGCTGTAAGCAAGACGTCCAGACTTTTATTATCTACCCCTTTGCACTGAAGGTCAACCCAAAGGTTCAGAGTTCGAATCCCACCTGGGAAGATCCAATGAAATACATTAAACTTGGTCATTTGGTAATTAAAACACTGAAACGCTAATATTTTAAAAAACCCAAACCGACTTCCCTGCTCCAGCCAACACCTGATTACATCTAACTCCAGTCCGACACTTCACACATTTTATAGCCTCTGAAGTGGCTCAGTGAGCTCTCAGTTGTTCGAACAATCAGTGGAAAAGGGCAACAATTGCCACTGCGAACAAGATCCCAGAAAGGATGGATGTATTATTGGCGTCTGCCTGCCTGTTTACGAAAACACAATTTCCATTGATCTCCCAAGTGGCCAGTTCCATCGCCGTGGTGGAGCAGTCCATAATTCGTACCACGTTTCTGCATTCTGTCCCTCCTGCCAGAAGCCATTGAACGAAAGCTCTGAACCAACAACCAGTTTCAGCTGGAGTGTTCGCTCGCGGCAGGGAGTCAGATTTTGGGAAAAGTCTCCCACAGCCTCTCTCTTCCAAAACCAACAGGTGCTTTGAATTACACAAGCTGCAAAAAGAACAACTCTTCAGTATTTCATCCCAAAGATCCATCGTTTATCGTTCTTACCCAGGGAAAACTAATATGCAGAAGATAGTTGAAACGCAACAGTCAGAATTGTTGAAAGGGAGGAGGGGATCTGGAACTCACTGCCTCCAAGAGAGGTCAAGGTGGAAACATTCATCACATTTTTTTTTTAAAGCATTTGGAGATGCATTTCAAGCACCACAAACTACAGGGCTACTGACTAAGAGGTGTTAGGTGGGATGAGGCAGGATAGCTCTTTGTACAGACACAGAAAGGATATTGTTAAACTAGAAAGAGTGCAGAGGAGATTTACTAGGATGCTACCGGGACTTGATGGTTTGAGTTATAAGGAGAGGCTGGATAGACTGGGACTTTTTTCTCTGGAGCGTAGGAGGCTGAGGGGTGACCTTATAGAGGTCTATAAAATAATGAGGGGCATAGATCAGCTAGATAGTCAATATCTTTTCCCAAAGATAGGGGAGTCTAAAACTAGAGGGCATAGGTTTAAGGTGAGAGGAGAGAGGTACAAAAGTGTCCAGAGGGCAAATTTCTCACACAGTGGGTGGTGAGTGTCTGGAACGAGCTGCCAGAGGTAGTAGTAGAGGCGGGTACAATCTTGTCTTTGGAAAAGCATTCAGACAGTTACATGGGTACGATGGGTATAGAGGGATATGGGCCAAATGCGGGCAATTGGGACTAGCTTAGGGGTTTAAAAAAAAGGGTGGCATGGACAAGTTGGACCAAAGGGCCTGTTTCCATGCTGTAAACCTCTATGACTAGGGGCGGCACGGTAGCACAGTGGTTAGCACTGCTGCTTCACAGCTCCCGGGACCTGGGTTCGATTCCCGACTTGGGTGACTGTCTGTGTGGAGTTTGCACGTTCTCCCCGTGTCTGCGTGGGTTTCCTCCGGGTACTCCGGTTTCCTCCCACAGTCCAAAGATGTGTGGGTTTGGTGGATTGGCCGTGCTAAATTGCCCCTTGGTGTCAGGGGGACTAATAGGTGAATGGGGTTAAGGAGATGGAGGCTGGGTGGGATTGTGGTTGGTGCAGACTCGATGGGCTGAATGGCGTCCTTCTGCGCTATTGGATTCTATGATTCTATGAGTGCGCCAAATGGCCTCCTTCCTCAACATAACTTTCTATGATTTAAAAAAGCCCCTCATAAGCTGGAAGATGAAGAGTCTTCTGAAGATGAAGATGGGCGGCACGGTAGCACAGTGGTTAGCACTGCTGCTTCACAGCTCCAGGGACCTGGGTTCGATTCCCGGCTTGGGTCACTGTCTGTGTGGAGTTTGCACGTTCTCCCCGTGTCTGCGTGGGTTTCCTCCGGGTGCTCCCACAGTCCAAAGATGTGCGGGTTAGGTTGATTGGCCATGCTAAAATTGCCCCTTAGTGTCCTGAGATGCGTAGGTTAGAGGGATTAGTGGGTAAATGTGTCGGGATATGGGGGTAGGGCCTGGGTGGGATTGTGGTCGGTGCAGACTCGATGGGCCGAATGGCCTCTTTCTGTGCTGCAGGGTTTCTAGGTGTCTTACAGTCACCGATCGGTGAAGACAGCAACTGGCATTGATGAAGCACTGACATCAATCGATGAGTTGGACGCGGCACAGAGCTCCGCCCAGCAACAAACAGAGTCTATTTGAACTGAGTCACTGTGAACCGCAGTCAAACCTCATGCTTGAAACTGCAGCAAAATTGCCTGAAAGAAGGAGGATAATTTCCATGGAAAAATGCAGTGACTGGAGGATAGAGGACAACATGTGTATAAAAATTATGGACAGCATCAGCGGAAGGAATTAATTAGCTATCTCTGTCCTGTCCAGCACATTGTGTGTCAGCAATGTCTCCAACAACGTTGCAGGCTCATTAAGTGCACAATATGGAACCATGTTTCAAGCTATGAATATTAAATGTTAGGTCATTTGATATCTGTGGGATAAAGTGTTGAAGGGTTTAAAACTTGCACAATTGAAAGCACCTGTTGGTTGCGCAGCAGAGAGTTTGTGGGAGTTTTCCCACCGCCAGACTCTCGATCGAGGGCGAACATTCTGGAACGTACTGCCTGTTAGTTGAGAAATTCTCTTCAACACAATTTGGCAGGAGGGACAGGACATGAGAACATAATATAAATTACAGCCTTCTGCACCGCCATGACAGGACAGGACAAGCCCCGAGGGGGAGGAGCGAAGAAGGCATTTTCTGCTGCCCTATACTCTTTCTTTTGGAGGTCATCCTTTAGGTGGGACATTAGAAACGAAGGCCCTGTCTACCCTCACAGGTGGAGGGACAGCAGGATCATTCCTGGACCAATCCCTGTCCCTCAAACCAAAAATCAGATTATCTGATGATGTGTACATTGATGCTTGCGGGATCTTGCTGTGCGCAAATTGCCTGTCCCATTTCCCACAACAGTGACGCTGCTTTCACCAAGTTGCCTCATTGGCTGTACGGTGCTTCAGGGTGGCCTGAACTTGTGACAGGGTGACAGGAACACAAGTCTTTGTTTCACATGAAAACATTCAGCAAGGCAGATCGAACGTCTTCAAAGAATGGATTGACTGCTAACCGGTCTCAATTTCTAACTGTGTCGCAGTAATGCCTTGAGCCAAGACGCCTTCAAAAGACTGCAGATCACTGGGAAGAAATACGTTTGACAAGGGGAGTGGAAAGCTACCAAATCTCCCACTGTGTCGTTCGTGCCGAATCTGGACTCTGAAATGTGCAATCTCCAAAAACAAAGGAGTAAGTTATCCTGTTGCTCAAGGGCAAAAAGTACTTGGCGATTCCACTACAGATGGGCTACTTGAACCATCTCCCCAAGGAGTGTATTCAAGTACTTTCTGGCAGGGAATTTACTGAAGTAAACATATCCGTGTAATTATACCTGTTTATGAATATCTGGCTCCACAAGGGCCACTTATACCCAAATTAGACAGGAACTGGGGAATGTGGATTGGGAGCGGCTAATTGAGGGCAAATCCACGTCTGGCCTGTGGGAGGCTTTTAAAGGCCGGTTGATTTAAGTGCAGGACAGGCATGTCTCCACAAAAATGAAGGATAGAAATGGCAGGATTCGGGAACTATGGATGACAAGCTTAGTCAAAAGGAAAAAGGAAGCATATGATAGGTCTCGGCATCTAAAAACTGATGAAGCCCTTGAGGAATATAGTGAAAGTAGGAAGGAACTTAAATGTGGAATTAGAAAGGCTAAAAGAGCCATGAAATGTCTTTAACAAACAGGGTCAAGGAGAATCCCAAGGCTTTTTATGCGTATATTAGGAGCAAGAGAAAGAGTAGGCCTGCTCAAGGACAATGGAGGGAAGTTATGTGCGGAGACACTTTGTATCGGTATTCACCAAGGAGAAGGACATGACGGATGTTGAGGTCAGGGATCGGTGTGTGGATAGTCCAGAAAATGTCAATATATCATGGGCGGCACGGTGGTGAGCCGGGTTCGATTCCCGGCTTGGGTCACTGTCTGTGCGGAGTTTGCACATTCTCTCTGTGTCTGCGTGGGTTTCCTCCGGGTGCTCCGGTTTCCTCCCACAGTCTGAAAGACATGCTGGTTAGGGTGCATTGACCCAAATAGGCGCCGGAGTGTGGTGACGAGGGGAATTTGACAGTAACTTCATTGTAGTGTTAATGTAAGCCTTACTTATCTAATAATAGATAAAATATATAAATAATATCTAAGGAGGAAGTGTTGAGTATCCTTAATTGCAATAAGACAGACAAGTCCCCGGGGCCGGATGGGATCGATCCCAGGTTACTGCGGGAGGTAAGAGGAGAAATAGCTGGGGCCTTAACAGATATCTTCACATCCTCTTTGACCACAGGCGAGGTTCCAGAGGACTGGAGAATAGCCAATGTCCTTCCCTTGTTTAAGAAAGGAAGCAGGGATAATCCAGGAAATTATAGGCCGGTGAGCCTGACGTCAGTGGTGGGGAAACTTTTGGAGAAGATACTGAGGGACAGGATATCTGCACATTTGGAGGAAAATGGACTAGTTAGTGACAGGCAGCATGGCTTTGTACGGGGAAGGTCATGTCTCACCAACTTGATTGAGTTTTTGAAGAGGTGACAAAGATAATTGATGAGGGAAGGGCTGTGGATGTAGTTTATAAGGACTTTAGTAAGGATTTGACAAGGTCGCACATGGCAGACTGGTACAAAAACTAACATGAGATTCGGGATGGGGTGGCGAGATGGATACAGAGCTGGCTTGGTTATAGAAGACAGAGAGTAGCGGTGGAAGGGTGTTTTTCAAAATGGGGATCTGTAGCTAATAGTGTTCACAGTAAGAAGTCTCACAACACCAGGTTAAAGTTCAGCAGGTTTATTTGGTAGCAAAAGCCACTTGCTTTCGGAGCGCTTGCTGCTCCTTCGTCAGGTTTGTAGTATATATAAATGATCTGGAGGAAATTGTGGGGAGTCTGATTAGTGAGTTTGTGGATGACACGGAGATTGGTGGAGTTGCTGATAGTGCCGGGGATTGTCAGAGGATGCAACAGGATAGAGATAGATTGGAGACTTGGGCACAGAAATGGCAGATGGAGTTTAATCCGGACAAATGTGAGGTGATGCATTTTGGAGGATCAAATTTAGGTGTGAATTATACTGTAACTGGCAGAACCCTCAGGAACATTAACGTACAGAGGGATCTGGGTGTGCAGGTCCACAGTTCCCTATAAGTGGCAACACAGGTGGCCAAGGTGATTAAGAAGGCATATGGCATGCTTACCTTCATCAGCCGGGGCACTGAGTACAAGAGTTGGGAAATCATGTTGCAGCTATATAAAACCTTGGCTAGGCCGCATTTGGAGTATTGCGTGCAGATCTGGTCACCACGCTACCAGAAGGACGTGGAAGCTTTGGAGAGAGTTCAAAGAAGGTTCACCAGGATGTTGCCTGGTCTCGAGGGTGTTGACTATGAGGAGAGTTTGAATAAACCAGGATTGTTTTCACTGGAAAGGTGGAGGCTGAGGGGAAACCTGATAGAGGTCTACAAAATTGAGAGGCACAGACAGGGTGGATAGTCAGGGGCTTTTTCCCAGGGTGGAAGTGTCAGTTACAAGGGGGCACAGGTTCAAGGTGAGAGGGGGAAAGTTTAAGGGAGATGTGTGGGGGGAGTTTTTCACACAGAGAGTGGTGGGTGTCTGGAACGCGCTGCCAGAGTGGGTGGTGGAAGCAGGCACATTAGCAACATTTAAGAGGCATCTGGATGGGTCCATGAATAGGGAGGGAATAGAGGGATACGGACCGAGTAAGGGCAGAAGGTTTTTTTTTAGTTGAGTTCAGGCATCATGAACTTGGGGGACTGAAGGGCTTGTTCCTGAGTTGTGCTGTCCTTTGTTCTCTGGACACTTTTACTTTCAGCTGAGCAATCCCACACAGCACAGACAGCAACAGAAAGATGCAGGCCAGGCTGGGATGGAACTTTCTTTTCAGGTTCAGTCGAGAAATTAAAGACTGAGGAACATTGTGGTACATTTCAGAATGATTTTCAGAATGTTGAAGAAATTTGAAATAGTGTTCAGGCAGACAGTAAGTCAGCACAGTATGTAATTGGAACAAGAGGCACTGAAGGTATATTTGGGGACAATGGGTGGGGTTGGGAGGGTGGGGGGGTGGGATGATTCGACCTTAACAAGGAGAATTGGTTCAATGATGCATGAAAGTTACACATTCTGCCAAAAGTGAATAAAGGAGGAGTTGGAGATAAAGTCAACATTTGCCTCACAGTGATGGAGCGAGGATGCTTTTGAAATGATCCTTAATTTGATTTGATTTGATTTGATTCATTATTGTCACATGTATTAGCAGACATGAAAAGTATTGTTTCTTGCGCGCTATACAGACAAAGCATACCGTTCATAGAGAAGGAAAGGAGAAAGTGCAGAATGTAGTGTTACAGTCATAGCTAGGGTGTAGAGAAAGATGCAAGGTAGGTCCATTCAAAAGTCTGACAGCAGCAGGGAAGAAGCTGTTCTTGAGTCGGTTGGTACGTGACCTCAGATTTTTGTATCTTTTTCCCGAAGGAAGAAGGTGGAAGAGAGAATGTCCGGGGTACGTGGGGTCCTTAATTATGCTGGCTGCTTTGCCGAGGCAGTGGGAAGTGTAGACAGAGTCAATGGTTGGTTTGCATGATGGATTGGGCTACATTCACGATCTTTTGTAGTTCCTTGCGGTCTTGGGCAGAGCAGGAGCCATACCAAGCTGTGATACAACCAGAAAGAAAGCTTTCTATGGTGCATCTGTAAAAGTTGGTGAGAGTCGTAGCTGACATGCCAAATTTCCTTAGTCTTCTGAGAAAGTAGAGGCATTGGTGGGCTTTCTTAACTATAGTGTCGGCATGGGGGGGACCAAGACAGGTTGTTGGTGATCTGGACACCTAAAAACTTGAAGCTCTCGACCCTTTCTACTTCGTCCCCATTGATGTAGACAGGGGCATGTTCTCCTTTACACTTCCTGAAGTCAATGACAATCTCCTTCGTTTTGTTGACATTGAGGGAGAGATGTCCAACCCGTGCTGTACCCCATGTGATGGAATACACTGAAATTAATGAAATTCTGGACTCATATTTTCTCACACCTCATCAAGTGAAGTTCCACTGGGAATGACATTCCATCAATGGAGGTGGTCGTCATATCAGACGGCTGCAGATGACGTTCTCGGATTAAGGAAATGCTCTCGCCACTCAGGGCGTGGCACCAACATAGAAGTCAAGTCACGCCTGTCGAAGGCCCTGCAGACCAATAAAATCCAGGCCAAGCTTTTGGGCAAAGGCTACAAGCTGATTGGAAGGAGCGAGGCCTGCGATGAGGCCACATACAAGGGGAAGGCAGGAATAGATAGTTGCAGATTGCCACTGGATTTCACTGCAAGATCCCAAAACCGCGGCAGCCAGGTCCACAGTCACAGAGTCATCTATCTAAATTGCCAATTTAGCAACCAACCAATTAAGTGCCCCCATTTCTGGTCAAAGGTGCCACGGCTGTGACAAAGTCAGTCACACGCTGCGGATGGCAGGCAGGAATGGAGGACGCAGTAATGGTCCAGGTCGCGGTGAACCTCTCGGTCGTGACACCATGCACCGGGACCGGTTGTAGTGAATCTGAAATAGTTGAGGGGTCCAGAGGGCTACGAATGCACGTCTGACAGATGCTGTTATTGAGCAGGAAGTTCACTCAGTCCGAGACTGGGGGAACAGCAAGTGGGGGCCGAAGGGCTGAAGGTAAAGTTCCAGCACCCATGGGAGAAATCACAGTTGAAGGTTTTATTATGTATGTAGCTTCCACGACACACATAGAAACCCTACAGTGCAGAAAGAGGCCATTCAGCCCATCGAGTCTGCACCGACCACAATCCCACCCAGGCCCTACCCCCTGATCCCTGCACATTTACCCGCTAATCCCTCTACCCTACACATCTCAGGACACTAAGGGGCAATTTTAGCATGGCCAATCAACCTAACCCGCACATCTTTGGACACACATACTGTGATCCGGACTGACAATCTTAAATTGTTCCAACAAATGTCACTTTAATTCATAAATCTGGAATATAAAGCTCGTCTTAAGGAATGGTGAGCATGAAACTACCTTCAATTGTTGTAAAAACCCACCTGATTCGTCAACACCCTTAGCGCCGATGTGTGACTTCACACCCACAGAAATGTGGTTGGCACTTAACTACCCTCTGGAATGTCCGAGTGTGGTAGAGTGCCCCTTTAAGAGGATCATGTGACCCATTTGGCCAATTGGGCTGGGCGCGAATCCTGGGGCTGAATTCAGGTTTTCCTTGGCAGTTACGAGTCTGGAGTCATGGAGTTCAGTAGCCTTTATATCACTCTCGGTACAGAGTAAGTTACCTAGCTATGACTGTAACACTACATTCTGCACTCTCTCCTTTCCTTCTCTATGAACGGTATGCTTTGTCTGTATAGCGCGCAAGAAACAATACTTTTCACTGTATGCTGATACATGTGACAATAATAAATCAAATCAAGTCTTCATAGACGGTCCATTTGTTAACCCACTTGGTGGTTGTCTATCCTTGCAAGGTAGCACGCCGAGCAGCCACTCAGTCCAAGGGGAATTAGCGATTGGGCAACAAATGCTGGCCTTGCCAGTGATGCTTACATCCCAGAAAGAATAAAGGAAATAGGTCATTAATGGTATCACTAGTGAGACCACTCAGCTACAGTACGGAGCTTTGAGCAGGCCTGAACAGCAGTCACAAGTTGTTCCCCAAAATCCAATTCCAGCAGCTTTCTTCTGACAGACCTGCATGGTTACAAGTGATAAATGTGAGGTGATGCATTTTGGTAGATTGAACCAGGGCAGGACTTACTCAGTTAATGGTACGGCGTTGGGGAGAGTTACAGAACAAAGAGATCCAGGGGTACAGGTTCATAGCTCCTTGAAAGTGGAGTCACAGGTGGACAGAGTGGCGAAGAAGGCATTCAGCATGCTTGGTTTCATCGGTCAGGACATTGAACACAGGAGTTGGGACATCTTGTTGAAGTTGTACAAGACATTGGTAAGGCCACACTTGGAATACTGTGAACAGTTCTGGTCACCCTATCATAGAAAGGATATTATTAAACGAGAAAGAATGCAGAAAAGATTTACTAGGATGCTACCGGGACTTGATGGTTTGAGTTCTAAGGAGAGGCTGGATAGACTGGGACTTTTTTCCCTGGAGCGTAGAAGGCTGAGGGGTGATCTTATAGAGGTCTATAAAATAATGAGGGGCACAGATCAGCTAGATAGTCAATGTCTTTTCCCAAAGGTAGGGGAGTTTAAAACTAGAGGGCATAGGTTTAAGGGGAGAGATACAAAAGTGTCCAGGGGGGCAATTTTTTCACACAGAGGTTGGTGAGTGTCTGGAACAAGCTGCCAGAGGTAGTAGTAGAGGCGGGTACAATTTTGTCCTTTAAAAAGTGTTTAAACAGTTACATGGGTAAGATGGGTATCGAGGGATATGGGCCAAATGCGGGCAATTGGGACCAGCTTATGGGGTTTAAAAAAAAGGGCGGCATGGACAAGTTGGGCCGAAGGGCCTGTTTCCATGCTGTAAACCTGTATGACTCTATAAGTGAACAGAACTCATTGTGCTGTCTGTTGGGTAAATTGCAGCTCATTGCTAACTTTCTCCCCCATCCGCTGACTGCCAAGGCTGTACATCACCTCTGCATTTTCCCTCAGAAATCTGTCTGCACAGCAGACAATCATCTCAGTGTCTTTTTGACTGGAATTACCTTTTAAGAGACCTCCACCAGCACAGACATTCTCATTGTGCAGAGTCACCGTGTTCAGATCAGCTCATGCAACAAGGTCCCTCCAATCGGTCCACCCACACAGTCCTTAAACAGCGAGCACGGAATATAAAAGGTTAGATCTCAGTATAACTGGGTGTCACACTCTCATCAGAGTAACCCAAGGGCATCCATGACTCACAGACCGTGATTTATTTCTCCAGTAGTCACCCTGCTGTTTCATAAGCAGTGACCAATTTATGTCCAAATAGAAATGGTCGGGGGAAGATCTTGTGACGCAGTGAGTAACCTCCCTGTATCCGAACCAGAGGGGGCAGGATCGAGTCCCACCCAGAGGGACCGTGGGCACATGTCCAAAGATCCCTGAAGGCAGCAAGACAGTTGGATAAGGTGGTGAAGAAGGCGTTTGGGACACTTGCCTTTCTTAGCCAAGGCACAGAAGACAAGAGCAGGGAGGTTATGATGGAGGTTATAAAGAACACAGCGAGGGTACTGGCTGCAGTTCTGCTCACCTCACTACACAGTAAGAAGTCTCACAACACCAGGTGAAAGTCCAACAGGTTTATTTGGTAGCAAAAGCCACGAGCTTTCAGAGCGCTGCCCCTTCATCAGGTGAATGGGAGTTCTGTTCACACAGTAAGAAGTCTCACAACACCAGGTTAAAGTCCAACAGGTTTATTTGGTAGCAAATACCATAAGCTTTCAGAGCGCTGCTCCTTCGTCAGATGGAGTGGAAATCTGCTCTCAAACAGTGCAAACAGACAGAATCAAGTTGCAGAACTTGATTCAAACAGCCAAACTGCCGGCTCCAAGTGGAGAGGATCTCCAAGAAGATCGCGCATATCGACACTCCAGTTCTGTTCACAAACAGGGCATATAAAGACACAAACTCAATTTGCAAAATAATGGTTGGAATGCGAGTCTTTACAGGTAATCAAGTCTTAAAGGTACAGACAATGTGAGTGGAGAGAGGGTTAAGCACAGGTTAAAGAGATGTGTATTGTCTCTCATCCCGTGCTCTCATCCCACGTACTCCTCGCGTTGGAGATCTCTACTGTCTCCCGAAGATACACAAGGCAAACACACCAGGCCGTCCCATTGTATCGGGCAATGGGACCTCTCCGGCTACGTCAAGGGCATCCTGAAACCCATTGTACAAAGAAACCCCAGCTTTTGTCGCGACACTACAGACTTCCTGCAGAAACTCAGCACACATGGAGCAGTTGAACCAGGATCACTCCTCGTCACAATGGATGTCTCGGCACTCTACACCAGCATCCCCCATGACGATGGCATTGCGGCAACTGCCTCAGTTACTCAACGCCGACAACGACCAATCTCCAGATGCAATTTTACAACTCATCCGCTTTATCCTGGACCACAATGTCTTCACCTTCAACAACCTGTTCTTCATCCAGACACACGGAACAGCCATGGGGACCAAATTCGCACCTCAACATGCCAACATCTTCATGCACAGGTTCGAACAAGACCTCTTCACCACACAGGACCTTCAACCGATGCTATACACTAGATACATCGATGACATTTTCTTCCTTTGGACTCATGGTGAACAATCACTGAAACAACTACTTGATGACATCAACAAGTTCCATCCCACCATCAGACTCACCATGGACTACTCTCCGGAATCGGTTGCATTCTTGGACACACGCATCTCCATTAAGGACGGTCACCTCAGCACCTCACTGTACCGCAAGCCCACGGATAACCTCACGATTCTCCACTTTTCCAGCTTCCACCCTAAACACGTTAAAGAAGCCATCCCCTACGGACAAGCCCTCCGAATACACAGGATCTGCTCGGATGAGGAGGATCGCAACAGACACCTCCAGATGCTGAAAGGTGCCCTCATAAGAACAGGATATGGCGCTCGACTCATCGATCGACAGTTCCGATGCGCCACAGCGAAAAACCGCACCGACCTCCTCAGAAGACAAACACGGGACACGGCGGACAGAGTACCCTTCGTCGTCCAGTACTTCCCCGGAGCGGAGAAGCTACGGCATCTTCTCTGGAGCCTTCAACGTGTCATTGATGAAGAGGAACATCTCGCCAAGGCCATCCCTACACCCCCACTTCTTGCCTTCAAACAACCGCACAACCTCAAACAGACCATTGTCCGCAGCAAACTACCCAGCCTTCAGGAGAACAGTGACCAAGACACCACACAACCCTGCCACAGCAACCTCTGCAAGACGTGCCGGATCATCGACACGGATGCCATCATCTCACGTGAGAACACCATCCACCAGGTACACGGTACATACTCTTGCAACTCAACCAACGTTGTCTACCTGGTACACTGCAGGAAAGGATGTCCCGAGGCATGGTACATTGGGGAGACCATGCAAACGCTACAACAACAGATGAATGAACACCGCTCGACAATCACCAGGCAAGAGTGTTCTCTTCCTGTTGGGGAACACTTCAACGGTCACGGGCATTCGGCCTCTGATCTTCGGGTAAGCGTTCTCCAAGGCGGCCTTCATGACACACAACAACGCAGAGTCGCTGAGCAGAAACTGATAGCCAAGTTCCGCACACATGAGGACGGCCTCAACCGGGATCTTGGGTTCATGTCACACTATCTGTAACCCCCACAACTTGCCTGGGCTTGCAAAATCTCACTAACTGTCCTGGCTGGAGACAATACGCTTCTCTTTAACCTGTGCTTAACCCTCTCTCCACTCACATTGTCTGTACCTTTAAGACTTGATTAGCTGTAAAGACTCGCATTCCAACCATTATTTTGCAAATTGAGTTTGCGTCTTTATATGTCCTGTTTGTGAACAGAACTCCCACTCACCTGATGAAGGGGCAGCGCTCCGAAAGCTAGTGGCTTGTGCTACCAAATAAACCTATTGGACTTTAACCTGGTGTTGTGAGACTTCTTACTGTGTTTACCCCAGTCCAACGCCGGCATCTCCACATCATGACACCTCACTACAGGCAGGATGTGATCGAGAGGTTACAGAGGAGATTCACCAGCATGTTCCCTGGGCTGGAGCGTTTCAGCTATCAAAGGTCTGGTTAGACTGGGGTTGTTTTCCTTCGAGCAGAGCAGGCTGAGGGAGACCTGATTGAGGTGCACAGAATTATGAGGGACATAGAAAGGTTGACAGGAATAAACCTTTCCCCTTAATCGGGGGATCAATAACCAGGGGAGATCGGGTTAAGGTAAGTAGCAGGAGATTTAGAGGGAATGTGAGGTAAAACCTTTTCACCCAGAGGGTGGTGGGAATCCGGAACTCGCTGCCGGAAAGGATGGGAGAGGTGGGAACCCACACAACATTGAAGAAGCATTTAGAGAAATGCAAGGCTATGGACCAAGTGCAGAAAAATGGGATTAGATTAGATAGGTGCTTGATGGCCAACTGTAATAATTCCATGGAGGCAAAGGTCCCGTCACCAAAAGTTCCTTTATTTATAAGACAGACTACACAACAGAGTGCTCTGTGTGTGCTCCCTGCTTCAGCAGGCAGAGAGACTGACACACCTGCTTTAAATAAGGAGCATGAGACTCCCTGATTTAACCATCACTTAGGTCTCATCAGGTATCTCTTTTGATACCAACCAAATGGACAAACTCAAATTAACTGAGGGACAAATTAAAAGGGGCAGCTCCCCAAAAGAAGGGAGAACAGCCTGAACAGAAAACAAAGTACAAAGGAAACTTAAAACATCAAATCATAATGTGATTTTCGGGGTTGATAATACACCCCAGCCCCTGCAGTTCCCAGCGGGCGCGGAAGGCGTCAACTGCGCCCGTGGACACTGCACGCTCCCTCTGCAGGGACACCTGGCCGCGAATGTAGCCGCGGTAGAGGGGCAGACAGTCGGGATGGACGGCCCCGTCGATTGCCCGCTGCTTGGACCTGTTGACGGCGTGCCTCGCCAGGCTTAGGAGCAGGTTCACGAGGAGGTCGCCATCCCGACCCGCCCCTCTCCGCACCAGGTGCCCATAGATCAGGAGCGTGGGACTGAAGTGCAAACAAAACATCAATAAAAGGTATTTGAGAAAACCAAAGAAGGAGTGCAACGTAAAACATAAAATGTAGACATGGTCCACGGACTCCACAAGACCACAGAAGGGGCAAGCTTGGGAGCCCGAGGACTCATCAGGTAGTTCATACTCTGGCAAGCCCACCTCATTAGCCCGGCTGAAGTCATCACAGAAAATGTTCCATCATTGTACCTTTATGGCCAATCTTAGCTTTATTGCTTAGTTCATTGCCCATCCCTAATTGCCCCTTGAGAGGTGAGCTGCCATCTTGAACCTCTGCAGTCCATATGGTGTAGGTGCACCCACAGTGTTGTTTGGGAGGGATCGGATCAACACGTTATGCAGTGATGTATTTAGACGAGGCACGTAGGAACATTTATGC
>NC_135822.1:73619455-73646955 GCF_964213995.1 Mustelus asterias
ACACACACACTCTGAAACACACACTCCAACACACACACACTCCGACACACACACTCCGACACACACACTCCGACACACACACTCCGACACACACACTCCGACACGCACACTCTGACACGCACACTCTGACACGCACACTCCGACACGCACACTCCGACACACACACTCCGACACACATACACTGCGACACGCACACTCTGACACACACACTCCAACATGCACACTCTGACACACACACACTCCGACACGCACACTCTGACACACACACTCTGACACACACACACTCCGACACACACACTCCGACACACACACACTCCGACACGCACACTCTGACACGCACACTCCGACACGCACACACTCCGACACGCACACTCTGACACGCACACTCTGACACACACACTCTGACACACACACACTCCGACACACACACTCCGACACACACACACTCCGGCACACACACTCTGACACACACACACTCCGACACGCACAGTCTGACACACACACACTCCGACACGCACACTCTGACACACACACTCCGACACACACACACACCGACACACACACTCTGACACACACACACACTCTGACACACACACACACACACTCTGACACACACACACACTCTGACACACACACTCTGACACACACACACAAACTCTGACACACTCACACACACTCTCACACACATGCACACACACACTCTGACACACACACACACACTCTGACACACACACACACTGACACACACACACACACACGCACTCTGACACACACACTCTGACACGCACACTCTGACACACACACACTCCGACACACACACTCCGACACACACACACTCCGACACACACACACACACACGCACACAAACTCTGACACACACACTCTGACACACACACAAACTCTGACACACACACTCTGACACGCACACTCTGACACACACACACTCCGACACACACACTCCGACACACACACTCTGACACACACACACTCCGACACACACACTCTGACACACACACACTCCGACACGCACACTCTGACACACACACTCCGACACACACACACAACCGACACACACACTCTGACACACACACACTCCGACACACTCTCTGACACACACACTCTGATACACACGCTCACACACACACTCACACACACACAGACACAGACTCACACACACACTCACACACACACACACACACACTCACACACACACACTCACACACACACTCACACACTCTCACACACACACTCACACACACACTGACACACACACACACACACAGGCACACACACACACTCACACTCACACATACACACACACACTCACACATACACACACACACACACACTCTGACACACACACACTCCGACACACACACTCCGACACACACACACTCCGACACACACACTCTGACACACACACACTCCGACACGCACAGTCTGACACACACACACTCCGACACGCACACTCTGACACACACACTCTGACACACACACACACCGACACACACACTCTGACACACACACACACTCTGACACACACACACACACACTCTGACACACACACATACTCTGACACACACACACACACTCTGACACACACACACACACTGACACACACACACACACACACACTCTCTGACACACACACACAAACTCTGACACACTCACACACACTCTCACACACATGCACACACACACTCTGACACACACACACACACTCTGACACACACACACACTGACACACACACACACACTCTGACACACACACTCTGACACGCACACTCTGACACACACACACTCCGACACACACACTCTGACACACACACACTCCGACACACACACACACGCACACAAACTCTGACACACACACTCTGACACGCACACAAACTCTGACACACACACTCTGACACGCACACTCTGACACACACACACTCCGACACACACACTCCGACACACACACACTCTGACACACACACACTCCGACACACACACTCTGACACACACACACTCCGACACACACTCTGACACACACACTCTGATACACACGCTCACACACACACACAGACACAGACTCACACACACACTCACACACACACACACACTCACACACACACACTCACACACACACTCACACACTCTCACACACACACTCACACACACACTGACACACACACACACACACAGGCACACACACACACTCACACTCACACATACACACACACACTCACACACACTCACACACACACACTGACACACACAAACACTCACTCTGACACACACACACACTCTGACACACACACACACACACACTCTGACACACACACACAAACTCTGACACACTCACACACACACTCACACACATACACACACACACTCTGACACACACACACACACTGACACACACACACACACTCTGACACACACACACACACACTGACACACACACACACACGCACACACTCTCTGACACACACACTCTGACACGCACAGTCTGACACACACACACTCCGACACACACACTCTGACACACACACACTCTGACACAAACACACTGACACACACACTCCGACACACACTCTCTGACACACACACTCCGACACACACACACTCCGACACACACACACTCCAACACACACACACTCCAACACACACACACTCCGACACGCACACTCTGACACACACACTCTGACACACACACACTCCGACACACACACCCTCCGACACGCACACTCTGACACGCTCACTCTGACACACACACTCTGACACGCACACTCTGAAACACACACTCCAACACACACACACTCTGACACACACACTCCGACACACACACTCCGACACACACACACTCTGAAACACACACTCCAACACACACACACTCTGACACACACACTCCGACACGCACACTCTGACACGCACACACTCCGACATGCACACTCTGACACACACACACTCTGACACGCACACTCTGACACACACACACTCCGACACACACACACTCCGACACACACACCCTCCGACACGCACACTCTGACACGCACACTCTGACACACAGACTCTGACACGCACACTCTGACACACACACTCTGACACACACACACTCCGACACACACACCCTCCGACACGCACACTCTGACACGCTCACTCTGACACACACACTCTGACACGCACACTCTGAAACACACACTCCAACACACACACACTCTGACACACACACTCCGACACACACACTCCGACACACACACACTCTGAAACACACACTCCAACACACACACACTCTGACACACACACTCCGACACGCACACTCTGACACGCACACACTCCGACATGCACACTCTGACACACACACACTCCGACACACACACCCTCCGACACGCACACTCTGACACGCACACTCTGACACACAGACTCTGACACACACACTCTGAAACACACACTCCAACACACACACACTCCGACACACACACTCCGACACACACACTCCGACACGCACACTCCGACACGCACACTCCGACACACACACACTCCGACACGCACACACTCCGACACACACACTCCGATACACACACTCCGACACACATACACTGCGACACGCACACTCTGACACACACACTCCAACATGCACACTCTGACACACACACACTCCGACACGCACACTCTGGCACACACACTCTGACACACACACACTCCGACACACACACTCCGACACACACACACTCCGACACGCACACTCTGACACGCACACTCCGACACGCACACTCTGACACACACACTCTGACACACACACTCCGACACACACACCCTCCGACACGCACACTCTGACACGCTCACTCTGACACACACACTCTGACACGCACACTCTGAAACACACACTCCAACACACACACACTCTGACACACACACTCCGACACACACACTCCGACACGCACACACTCCGACACGCACACTCTGACACGCACACTCTGACACACACACTCTGACACACACACACTCCGACACACACACTCCGACACACACACACTCCGGCACACACACTCTGACACACACACACTCCGACACGCACAGTCTGACACACACACACTCCGACACGCACACTCTGACACACACACTCTGACACACACACACACCGACACACACACTCTGACACACACACCCACTCTGACACACACACACACACACACTCTGACACACACACACTCCGACACACACACCCTCCGACACGCACACTCTGACACGCTCACTCTGACACACACACTCTGACACGCACACTCTGAAACACACACTCCAACACACACACACTCCGACACACACACTCTGACACACACACACTCCGACACACACACACACACACGCACACAAACTCTGACACACACACTCCAACACACACACACTCTGACACACACAGTCCGACACGCACACTCCGACACACACACTCCGACACGCACACTCTGACACGCACACACTCCGACATGCACACTGTGACACACACACACTCTGACACGCACACTCTGACACACACACACTCCGACACACACACACTCCGACACACACACCCTCCGACACGCACACTCTGACACGCACACTCTGACACACAGACTCTGACACACACACTCTGAAACACACACTCCAACACACACACACTCCGACACACACACTCACACACACACTCACACACTCTCACACACACACTCACACACACACTGACACACACACACAGGCACACACACACACTCACACTCACACATACACACACACACTCACACACACTCACACACACACACTCACACACACACTCACACACTCTCACACACACACTCACACACACACTGACACACACACACACACAGGCACACACACACACTCACACTCACACATACACACACACACTCACACACACTCACACACACACACTGACACACACAAACACACACTCTGACACACACACACACTCTGACACACACACACACACACACACTCTGACACACACACACACTCTGACACACTCACACACACACTCACACACATACACACACACACTCTGACACACACACACACACTGACACACACACACACACTCTGACACACACACACACACACTGACACACACACACACACGCACACACTCTCTGACACACACACTCTGACACGCACAGTCTGACACACACACACTCCGACACACACACTCTGACACACACACACTCCGACACACACACACTGACACACACACTCCGACACACACTCTCTGACACACACACTCCGACACACACACACTCCGACACACACACACTCCAACACACACACACTCCAACACACACACACACTCCGACACGCACACTCTGACACACACACTCTGACACACACACACTCCGACACACACACCCTCCGACACGCACACTCTGACACGCTCACTCTGACACACACACTCTGACACGCACACTCTGAAACACACACTCCAACACACACACACTCTGACACACACACTCCGACACACACACTCCGACACACACACACTCTGAAACACACACTCCAACACACACACACTCTGACACACACACTCCGACACGCACACTCTGACACGCACACACTCCGACATGCACACTCTGACACACTCACACTCTGACACGCACACTCTGACACACACACACTCCGATACACACACACTCCGACACACACACCCTCCGACACGCACACTCTGACACGCACACTCTGACACACAGACTCTGACACACACACTCTGAAACACACACTCCAACACACACACACTCCGACACACACACTCCGACACACACACTCCGACACGCACACTCCGACACGCACACTCCGACACACACACACTCCGACACGCACACACTCCGACACACACACTCCGATACACACACTCCGACACACATACACTGCGACACGCACACTCTGACACACACACTCCAACATGCACACTCTGACACACACACACTCCGACACGCACACTCTGGCACACACACTCTGACACACACACACTCCGACACACACACTCCGACACACACACACTCCGACACGCACACTCTGACACGCACACTCCGACACGCACACTCTGACACACACACTCTGACACACACACACTCCGACACACACACCCTCCGACACGCACACTCTGACACGCTCACTCTGACACACACACTCTGACACGCACACTCTGAAACACACACTCCAACACACACACACTCTGACACACACACTCCGACACACACACTCCGACACACACACACTCTGAAACACACACTCCAACACACACACACTCTGACACACACACACAAACTCTGACACACACACACTGACACACACACACACACACGCACACACTCTCTGACACACACACTCTGACACGCACAGTCTGACACATACACACTCCAACACACACACTCTGACACACACACACTCCGACACACACACTCTGACACACACACTCCGACACACACTCTCTGACACACACACTCCGACACACACACACTCCAACACACACACACTCCAACACACACACACTCCAACACACACACACACCAACACACACACACTCCGACACGCACACTCTGACACACACACACTCTGACACGCACACTCTGACACACACACACTCCGACACACACACCCTCCGACACGCACACTCTGACACGCTCACTCTGACACACACACTCTGACACGCACACTCTGGAACACACACTCCAACACACACACACTCTGACACACACACTCCGACACACACACTCCGACACACACACACTCTGAAACACACACTCCAACACACACACACTCTGACACACACACTCCGACACGCACACTCCGACACGCACACTCCGACACGCACACTCTGACACGCACACACTCCGACATGCACACTGTGACACACACACACTCTGACACGCACACTCTGACACACACACACTCCGACACACACACACTCCGACACACACACCCTCCGACACGCACACTCTGACACGCACACTCTGACACACACACTCTGACACACACACTCTGAAACACACACTCCAACACACACACACTCCGACACACACACTCCGACACACACACTCCGACACACACACTCCGACACACACACTCCGACACGCACACTCTGACACGCACACTCTGACACGCACACTCCGACACGCACACTCCGACACACACACTCCGACACACATACACTGCGACACGCACACTCTGACACACACACTCCAACATGCACACTCTGACACACACACACTCCGACACGCACACTCTGACACACACACTCTGACACACACACACTCCGACACACACACTCCGACACACACACACTCCGACACGCACACTCTGACACGCACACTCCGACACGCACACACTCCGACACGCACACTCTGACACGCACACTCTGACACACACACTCTGACACACACACACTCCGACACACACACTCCGACACACACGCACTCCGGCACACACACTCTGACACACACACACTCCGACACGCACAGTCTGACACACACACACTCCGACACGCACACTCTGACACACACACTCTGACACACACACACACCGACACACACACTCTGACACACACACCCACTCTGACACACACACACACACACTCTGACACACACACACACACACTCTGACACACACACACACTCTGACACACACACACACACTCTGACACACACACACACACACACTGACACACACACACACTCTCTGACACACACACACAAACTCTGACACACTCACACACACTCTCACACACATGCACACACACACTCTGACACACACACACACACTCTGACACACACACACACTGACACACACACGCACTCTGACACACACACTCTGACACGCACACTCTGACACACACACACTCCGACACACACACTCTGACACACACACACTCCGACACACACACACACACACGCACACAAACTCTGACACACACACTCCAACACACACACACTCTGACACACACACTCCGACACGCACACTCCGACACACACACTCCGACACGCACACTCTGACACGCACACACTCCGACATGCACACTCTGACACACACACACTCTGACACGCACACTCTGACACACACACACTCCGACACACACACACTCCGACACACACACCCTCCGACACGCACACTCTGACACGCACACTCTGACACACAGACTCTGACACACACACTCTGAAACACACACTCCAACACACACACACTCCGACACACACACTCACACACACACTCACACACTCTCACACACACACTCACACACACACTGACACACACACACAGGCACACACACACACTCACACTCACACATACACACACACACTCACACACACTCACACACACACACTCACACACACACTCACACACTCTCACACACACACTCACACACACACTGACACACACACACACACACACAGGCACACACACACACTCACACTCACACATACACACACACACTCACACACACTCACACACACACACTGACACACACAAACACACACTCTGACACACACACACACTCTGACACACACACACACACACACACTCTGACACACACACACACTCTGACACACTCACACACACACTCACACACATACACACACACACTCTGACACACACACACACACTGACACACACACACACACTCTGACACACACACACACACACTGACACACACACACACACGCACACACTCTCTGACACACACACTCTGACACGCACAGTCTGACACACACACACTCCGACACACACACTCTGACACACACACACTCCGACACACACACACTGACACACACACTCCGACACACACTCTCTGACACACACACTCCGACACACACACTCCGACACACACACACTCCAACACACACACACTCCAACACACACACACTCCGACACGCACACTCTGACACACACACTCTGACACACACACACTCCGACACACACACCCTCCGACACGCACACTCTGACACGCTCACTCTGACACACACACTCTGACACGCACACTCTGAAACACACACTCCAACACACACACACTCTGACACACACACTCCGACACACACACTCCGACACACACACACTCTGAAACACACACTCCAACACAAACACACTCTGACACACACACTCCGACACGCACACTCTGACACGCACACACTCCGACATGCACACTCTGACACACTCACACTCTGACACGCACACTCTGACACACACACACTCCGATACACACACACTCCGACACACACACCCTCCGACACGCACACTCTGACACGCACACTCTGACACACAGACTCTGACACACACACTCTGAAACACACACTCCAACACACACACACTCCGACACACACACTCCGACACACACACTCCGACACGCACACTCCGACACGCACACTCTGACACGCACACTTTGACACACACACTCCGACACGCACACTCCGACACGCACACTCCGACACACACACACTCCGACACGCACACACTCCGACACACACACTCCGACACACACACTCCGACACACATACACTGCGACACGCACACTCTGACACACACACTCCAACATGCACACTCTGACACACACACACTCCGACACGCACACTCTGGCACACACACTCTGACACACACACACTCCGACACACACACTCCGACACACACACACTCCGACACGCACACTCTGACACGCACACTCCGACACGCACACTCTGACACACACACTCTGACACACACACACTCCGACACACACACCCACCGACACGCACACTCTGACACGCTCACTCTGACACACACACTCTGACACGCACACTCTGAAACACACACTCCAACACACACACTCTGACACACACACTCCGACACACACACTCCGACACACACACACTCTGAAACACACACTCCAACACACACACACTCTGACACACACACACAAACTCTGACACACACACACACTGACACACACACACACACACGCACACACTCTCTGACACACACACTCTGACACGCACAGTCTGACACACACACACTCCAACACACACACTCTGACACACACACACTCCGACACACACACTCTGACACACACACTCCGACACACACTCTCTGACACACACACTCCGACACACACACACTCCAACACACACACACTCCAACACACACACACTCCAACACACACACACACCAACACACACACACTCCGACACGCACACTCTGACACACACACACTCTGACACGCACACTCTGACACACACACACTCCGACACACACACCCTCCGACACGCACACTCTGACACGCTCACTCTGACACACACACTCTGACACGCACACTCTGGAACACACACTCCAACACACACACACTCTGACACACACACTCCGACACACACACTCCGACACACACACACTCTGAAACACACACTCCAACACACACACACTCTGACACACACACTCCGACACGCACACTCCGACACGCACACTCCGACACGCACACTCCGACACGCACACTCTGACACGCACACACTCCGACATGCACACTGTGACACACACACACTCTGACACGCACACTCTGACACACACACACTCCGACACACACACACTCCGACACACACACCCTCCGACACGCACACTCTGACACGCACACTCTGACACACAGACTCTGACACACACACTCTGAAACACACACTCCAACACACACACACTCCGACACACACACTCCGACACACACACTCCGACACACACACTCCGACACACACACTCCGACACGCACACTCTGACACGCACACTCTGACACGCACACTCCGACACGCACACTCCGACACACACACTCCGACACACATACACTGCGACACGCACACTCTGACACACACACTCCAACATGCACACTCTGACACACACACACTCCGACACGCACACTCTGACACACACACTCTGACACACACACACTCCGACACACACACACTCCGACACACACACACTCCGACACGCACACTCTGACACGCACACTCCGACACGCACACACTCCGACACGCACACTCTGACACGCACACTCTGACACACACACTCTGACACACACACACTCCGACACACACACTCCGACACACACACACTCCGGCACACACACTCTGACACACACACACTCCGACACGCACAGTCTGACACACACACACTCCGACACGCACACTCTGACACACACACTCTGACACACACACACACCGACACACACACTCTGACACACACACACACTCTGACACACACACACACACACTCTGACACACACACACACACACTCTGACACACACACACACACTCTGACACACACACACACACACACACACTGACACACACACACACACACTCTCTGACACACACACACAAACTCTGACACACTCACACACACTCTCACACACATGCACACACACACTCTGACACACACACACACACTCTGACACACACACACACTGACACACACACACACACGCACTCTGACACACACACTCTGACACGCACACTCTGACACACACACACTCCGACACACACACTCTGACACACACACACTCCGACACACACACACACACACGCACACAAACTCTGACACACACACTCCAACACACACACACTCTGACACACACACTCCGACACGCACACTCCGACACGCACACTCCGACACACACACTCCGACACGCACACTCTGACACGCACACACTCCGACATGCACACTGTGACACACACACACTCTGACACGCACACTCTGACACACACACACTCCGACACACACACACTCCGACACACACACCCTCCGACACGCACACTCTGACACGCACACTCTGACACGCACACTCTGACACACACACACTCCGACACACACACTCTGACACACACACACTCCGACACACACACTCTGACACACACACACTCCGACACACACACTCTGACACACACACACTCCGACACACACACACGCACACAAACTCTGACACACACACTCCAACACACACACACTCTGACACACACACTCCGACACGCACACTCCGACACACACACTCCGACACGCACACTCTGACACGCACACACTCCGACATGCACACTGTGACACACACACACTCTGACACGCACACTCTGACACACACACACTCCGACACACACACACTCCGACACACACACCCTCCGACACGCACACTCTGACACGCACACTCTGACACACAGACTCTGACACACACACTCTGAAACACACACTCCAACACACACACACTCCGACACACACACTCACACACACACTCACACACTCTCACACACACACTCACACACACACTGACACACACACACAGGCACACACACACACTCACACTCACACATACACACACACACTCACACACACTCACACACACACACTCACACACACACTCACACACTCTCACACACACACTCACACACACACTGACACACACACACACACACACAGGCACACACACACACTCACACTCACACATACACACACACACTCACACACACTCACACACACACACTGACACACACAAACACACACTCTGACACACACACACACTCTGACACACACACACACACACACACTCTGACACACACACACACTCTGACACACTCACACACACACTCACACACATACACACACACACTCTGACACACACACACACACTGACACACACACACACACTCTGACACACACACACACACACTGACACACACACACACACGCACACACTCTCTGACACACACACTCTGACACGCACAGTCTGACACACACACACTCCGACACACACACTCTGACACACACACACTCCGACACACACACACTGACACACACACTCCGACACACACTCTCTGACACACACACTCCGACACACACACTCCGACACACACACACTCCAACACACACACACTCCAACACACACACACTCCGACACGCACACTCTGACACACACACTCTGACACACACACACTCCGACACACACACCCTCCGACACGCACACTCTGACACGCTCACTCTGACACACACACTCTGACACGCACACTCTGAAACACACACTCCAACACACACACACTCTGACACACACACTCCGACACACACACTCCGACACACACACACTCTGAAACACACACTCCAACACAAACACACTCTGACACACACACTCCGACACGCACACTCTGACACGCACACACTCCGACATGCACACTCTGACACACTCACACTCTGACACGCACACTCTGACACACACACACTCCGATACACACACACTCCGACACACACACCCTCCGACACGCACACTCTGACACGCACACTCTGACACACAGACTCTGACACACACACTCTGAAACACACACTCCAACACACACACACTCCGACACACACACTCCGACACACACACTCCGACACGCACACTCCGACACGCACACTCTGACACGCACACTTTGACACACACACTCCGACACGCACACTCCGACACGCACACTCCGACACACACACACTCCGACACGCACACACTCCGACACACACACTCCGACACACACACTCCGACACACATACACTGCGACACGCACACTCTGACACACACACTCCAACATGCACACTCTGACACACACACACTCCGACACGCACACTCTGGCACACACACTCTGACACACACACACTCCGACACACACACTCCGACACACACACACTCCGACACGCACACTCTGACACGCACACTCCGACACGCACACTCTGACACACACACTCTGACACACACACACTCCGATACACACACCCACCGACACGCACACTCTGACACGCTCACTCTGACACACACACTCTGACACGCACACTCTGAAACACACACTCCAACACACACACTCTGACACACACACTCCGACACACACACTCCGACACACACACACTCTGAAACACACACTCCAACACACACACACAAACTCTGACACACACACACACTGACACACACACACACACACGCACACACTCTCTGACACACACACTCTGACACGCACAGTCTGACACACACACACTCCAACACACACACTCTGACACACACACACTCCGACACACACACTCTGACACACACACTCCGACACACACTCTCTGACACACACACTCCGACACACACACACTCCAACACACACACACTCCAACACACACACACTCCAACACACACACACACCAACACACACACACTCCGACACGCACACTCTGACACACACACACTCTGACACGCACACTCTGACACACACACACTCCGACACACACACCCTCCGACACGCACACTCTGACACGCTCACTCTGACACACACACTCTGACACGCACACTCTGGAACACACACTCCAACACACACACAC
Source organism: Mustelus asterias (assembly GCF_964213995.1). Lineage (NCBI taxonomy): Eukaryota > Metazoa > Chordata > Chondrichthyes > Carcharhiniformes > Triakidae > Mustelus > Mustelus asterias. Next base: position 73,633,791 of record NC_135822.1, read on the forward strand.
TCTGACACACACACTCCGACACACACACTCCGACACACACACACTCTGAAACACACACTCCAACACACACACACTCTGACACACACACTCCGACACGCACACTCCGACACGCACACTCCGACACGCACACTCCGACACGCACACTCTGACACGCACACACTCCGACATGCACACTGTGACACACACACACTCTGACACGCACACTCTGACACACACACACTCCGACACACACACACTCCGACACACACACCCTCCGACACGCACACTCTGACACGCACACTCTGACACACAGACTCTGACACACACACTCTGAAACACACACTCCAACACACACACACTCCGACACACACACTCCGACACACACACTCCGACACACACACTCCGACACACACACTCCGACACGCACACTCTGACACGCACACTCTGACACGCACACTCCGACACGCACACTCCGACACACACACTCCGACACACATACACTGCGACACGCACACTCTGACACACACACTCCAACATGCACACTCTGACACACACACACTCCGACACGCACACTCTGACACACACACTCTGACACACACACACTCCGACACACACACTCCGACACACACACACTCCGACACGCACACTCTGACACGCACACTCCGACACGCACACACTCCGACACGCACACTCTGACACGCACACTCTGACACACACACTCTGACACACACACACTCCGACACACACACTCCGACACACACACACTCCGGCACACACACTCTGACACACACACACTCCGACACGCACAGTCTGACACACACACACTCCGACACGCACACTCTGACACACACACTCTGACACACACACACACCGACACACACACTCTGACACACACACACACTCTGACACACACACACACACACTCTGACACACACACACACACTCTGACACACACACACACACTCTGACACACACACACACACACACACACTGACACACACACACACACACTCTCTGACACACACACACAAACTCTGACACACTCACACACACTCTCACACACATGCACACACACACTCTGACACACACACACACACTCTGACACACACACACACTGACACACACACACACACACGCACTCTGACACACACACTCTGACACGCACACTCTGACACACACACACTCCGACACACACACTCTGACACACACACACTCCGACACACACACACACACACGCACACAAACTCTGACACACACACTCCAACACACACACACTCTGACACACACACTCCGACACGCACACTCCGACACGCACACTCCGACACACACACTCCGACACGCACACTCTGACACGCACACACTCCGACATGCACACTGTGACACACACACACTCTGACACGCACACTCTGACACACACACACTCCGACACACACACACTCCGACACACACACCCTCCGACACGCACACTCTGACACGCACACTCTGACACGCACACTCTGACACACACACACTCCGACACACACACTCTGACACACACACACTCCGACACACACACTCTGACACACACACACTCCGACACACACACACACACACACGCACACAAACTCTGACACACACACTCCAACACACACACACTCTGACACACACACTCCGACACGCACACTCCGACACACACACTCCGACACGCACACTCTGACACGCACACACTCCGACATGCACACTGTGACACACACACACTCTGACACGCACACTCTGACACACACACACTCCGACACACACACACTCCGACACACACACCCTCCGACACGCACACTCTGACACGCACACTCTGACACACAGACTCTGACACACACACTCTGAAACACACACTCCAACACACACACACTCCGACACACACACTCACACACACACTCACACACTCTCACACACACACTCACACACACACTGACACACACACACAGGCACACACACACACTCACACTCACACATACACACACACACTCACACACACTCACACACACACACTCACACACACACTCACACACTCTCACACACACACTCACACACACACTGACACACACACACACACACACAGGCACACACACACACTCACACTCACACATACACACACTCACACACACTCACACACACACACTGACACACACAAACACACACTCTGACACACACACACACTCTGACACACACACACACACACACACTCTGACACACACACACACTCTGACACACTCACACACACACTCACACACATACACACACACACTCTGACACACACACACACACTGACACACACACACACACTCTGACACACACACACACACACTGACACACACACACACACGCACACACTCTCTGACACACACACTCTGACACGCACAGTCTGACACACACACACTCCGACACACACACTCTGACACACACACACTCCGACACACACACACTGACACACACACTCCGACACACACTCTCTGACACACACACTCCGACACACACACTCCGACACACACACACTCCAACACACACACACTCCAACACACACACACTCCGACACGCACACTCTGACACACACACTCTGACACACACACACTCCGACACACACACCCTCCGACACGCACACTCTGACACGCTCACTCTGACACACACACTCTGACACGCACACTCTGAAACACACACTCCAACACACACACACTCTGACACACACACTCCGACACACACACTCCGACACACACACACTCTGAAACACACACTCCAACACAAACACACTCTGACACACACACTCCGACACGCACACTCTGACACGCACACACTCCGACATGCACACTCTGACACACTCACACTCTGACACGCACACTCTGACACACACACACTCCGATACACACACACTCCGACACACACACCCTCCGACACGCACACTCTGACACGCACACTCTGACACACAGACTCTGACACACACACTCTGAAACACACACTCCAACACACACACACTCCGACACACACACTCCGACACACACACTCCGACACGCACACTCCGACACGCACACTCTGACACGCACACTTTGACACACACACTCCGACACGCACACTCCGACACGCACACTCCGACACACACACACTCCGACACGCACACACTCCGACACACACACTCCGACACACACACTCCGACACACATACACTGCGACACGCACACTCTGACACACACACTCCAACATGCACACTCTGACACACACACACTCCGACACGCACACTCTGGCACACACACTCTGACACACACACACTCCGACACACACACTCCGACACACACACACTCCGACACGCACACTCTGACACGCACACTCCGACACGCACACTCTGACACACACACTCTGACACACACACACTCCGACACACACACCCACCGACACGCACACTCTGACACGCTCACTCTGACACACACACTCTGACACGCACACTCTGAAACACACACTCTAACACACACACTCTGACACACACACTCCGACACACACACTCCGACACACACACACTCTGAAACACACACTCCAACACACACACACTCTGACACACACACACAAACTCTGACACACACACACACTGACACACACACACACACACGCACACACTCTCTGACACACACACTCTGACACGCACAGTCTGACACACACACACTCCAACACACACACTCTGACACACACACACTCCGACACACACACTCTGACACACACACTCCGACACACACTCTCTGACACACACACTCCGACACACACACACTCCAACACACACACACTCCAACACACACACACTCCAACACACACACACACCAACACACACACACTCCGACACGCACACTCTGACACACACACACTCTGACACGCACACTCTGACACACACACACTCCGACACACACACCCTCCGACACGCACACTCTGACACGCTCACTCTGACACACACACTCTGACACGCACACTCTGGAACACACACTCCAACACACACACACTCTGACACACACACTCCGACACACACACTCCGACACACACACACTCTGAAACACACACTCCAACACACACACACTCTGACACACACACTCCGACACGCACACTCCGACACGCACACTCCGACACGCACACTCCGACACGCACACTCTGACACGCACACACTCCGACATGCACACTGTGACACACACACACTCTGACACGCACACTCTGACACACACACACTCCGACACACACACACTCCGACACACACACCCTCCGACACGCACACTCTGACACGCACACTCTGACACACAGACTCTGACACACACACTCTGAAACACACACTCCAACACACACACACTCCGACACACACACTCCGACACACACACTCCGACACACACACTCCGACACACACACTCCGACACGCACACTCTGACACGCACACTCTGACACGCACACTCCGACACGCACACTCCGACACACACACTCCGACACACATACACTGCGACACGCACACTCTGACACACACACTCCAACATGCACACTCTGACACACACACACTCCGACACGCACACTCTGACACACACACTCTGACACACACACACTCCGACACACACACTCCGACACACACACACTCCGACACGCACACTCTGACACGCACACTCCGACACGCACACACTCCGACACGCACACTCTGACACGCACACTCTGACACACACACTCTGACACACACACACTCCGACACACACACTCCGACACACACACACTCCGGCACACACACTCTGACACACACACACTCCGACACGCACAGTCTGACGCACACACACTCCGACACGCACACTCTGACACACACACTCTGACACACACACACACCGACACACACACTCTGACACACACACACACACACTCTGACACACACACTCCGACACACACACTCCGACACACACACACTCTGAAACACACACTCCAACACAAACACACTCTGACACACACACTCCGACACGCACACTCTGACACGCACACACTCCGACATGCACACTCTGACACACTCACACTCTGACACGCACACTCTGACACACACACACTCCGATACACACACACTCCGACACACACACCCTCCGACACGCACACTCTGACACGCACACTCTGACACACAGACTCTGACACACACACTCTGAAACACACACTCCAACACACACACACTCCGACACACACACTCCGACACACACACTCCGACACGCACACTCCGACACGCACACTCTGACACGCACACTTTGACACACACACTCCGACACGCACACTCCGACACGCACACTCCGACACACACACACTCCGACACGCACACACTCCGACACACACACTCCGACACACACACTCCGACACACATACACTGCGACACGCACACTCTGACACACACACTCCAACATGCACACTCTGACACACACACACTCCGACACGCACACTCTGGCACACACACTCTGACACACACACACTCCGACACACACACTCCGACACACACACACTCCGACACGCACACTCTGACACGCACACTCCGACACGCACACTCTGACACACACACTCTGACACACACACACTCCGACACACACACCCACCGACACGCACACTCTGACACGCTCACTCTGACACACACACTCTGACACGCACACTCTGAAACACACACTCTAACACACACACTCTGACACACACACTCCGACACACACACTCCGACACACACACACTCTGAAACACACACTCCAACACACACACACTCTGACACACACACACAAACTCTGACACACACACACACTGACACACACACACACACACGCACACACTCTCTGACACACACACTCTGACACGCACAGTCTGACACACACACACTCCAACACACACACTCTGACACACACACACTCCGACACACACACTCTGACACACACACTCCGACACACACTCTCTGACACACACACTCCGACACACACACACTCCAACACACACACACTCCAACACACACACACTCCAACACACACACACACCAACACACACACACTCCGACACGCACACTCTGACACACACACACTCTGACACGCACACTCTGACACACACACACTCCGACACACACACCCTCCGACACGCACACTCTGACACGCTCACTCTGACACACACACTCTGACACGCACACTCTGGAACACACACTCCAACACACACACACTCTGACACACACACTCCGACACACACACTCCGACACACACACACTCTGAAACACACACTCCAACACACACACACTCTGACACACACACTCCGACACGCACACTCCGACACGCACACTCCGACACGCACACTCCGACACGCACACTCTGACACGCACACACTCCGACATGCACACTGTGACACACACACACTCTGACACGCACACTCTGACACACACACACTCCGACACACACACACTCCGACACACACACCCTCCGACACGCACACTCTGACACGCACACTCTGACACACAGACTCTGACACACACACTCTGAAACACACACTCCAACACACACACACTCCGACACACACACTCCGACACACACACTCCGACACACACACTCCGACACACACACTCCGACACGCACACTCTGACACGCACACTCTGACACGCACACTCCGACACGCACACTCCGACACACACACTCCGACACACATACACTGCGACACGCACACTCTGACACACACACTCCAACATGCACACTCTGACACACACACACTCCGACACGCACACTCTGACACACACACTCTGACACACACACACTCCGACACACACACTCCGACACACACACACTCCGACACGCACACTCTGACACGCACACTCCGACACGCACACACTCCGACACGCACACTCTGACACGCACACTCTGACACACACACTCTGACACACACACACTCCGACACACACACTCCGACACACACACACTCCGGCACACACACTCTGACACACACACACTCCGACACGCACAGTCTGACACACACACACTCCGACACGCACACTCTGACACACACACTCTGACACACACACACACCGACACACACACTCTGACACACACACACACTCTGACACACACACACACACACTCTGACACACACACACACACACTCTGACACACACACACACACTCTGACACACACACACACACACACACACTGACACACACACACACACACTCTCTGACACACACACACAAACTCTGACACACTCACACACACTCTCACACACATGCACACACACACTCTGACACACACACACACACTCTGACACACACACACACTGACACACACACACACACACGCACTCTGACACACACACTCTGACACGCACACTCTGACACACACACACTCCGACACACACACTCTGACACACACACACTCCGACACACACACACACACACGCACACAAACTCTGACACACACACTCCAACACACACACACTCTGACACACACACTCCGACACGCACACTCCGACACGCACACTCCGACACACACACTCCGACACGCACACTCTGACACGCACACACTCCGACATGCACACTGTGACACACACACACTCTGACACGCACACTCTGACACACACACACTCCGACACACACACACTCCGACACACACACCCTCCGACACGCACACTCTGACACGCACACTCTGACACACAGACTCTGACACACACACTCTGAAACACACACTCCGACACACACACTCCGACACACACACTCCGACACACACACTCCGACACGCACACTCTGACACGCACACTCTGACACGCACACTCCGACACGCACACTCCGACACACACACTCCGACACACATACACTGCGACACGCACACTCTGACACACACACTCCAACATGCACACTCTGACACACACACACTCCGACACGCACACTCTGACACACACACTCTGACACACACACACTCCGACACACACACTCCGACACACACACACTCCGACACGCACACTCTGACACGCACACTCCGACACGCACACACTCCGACACGCACACTCTGACACGCACACTCTGACACACACACTCTGACACACACACACTCCGACACACACACTCCGACACACACACACTCCGGCACACACACTCTGACACACACACACTCCGACACGCACAGTCTGACGCACACACACTCCGACACGCACACTCTGACACACACACTCTGACACACACACACACCGACACACACACTCTGACACACACACACACACACTCTGACACACACACACACACACTCTGACACACACACACACTCTGACACACACACACACACTCTGACACACACACACACACACACACTCTGACACACACACACACTCTGACACACACACACACTCTGACACACTCACACACACACTCACAGACATACACACACACACTCTGACACACACACACACACTGACACACACACACACACTCTGACACACACACACACACACACACTGACACACACACGCACCCACGCACACACTCTCTGACACACACACTCTGACACGCACAGTCTGACACACACACACTCCGACACACACACTCTGACACACACACACTCCGACACACACACACTGACACACACACTCCGACACACACTCTCTGACACACACACTCCGACACACACACACTCCGACACACACACACTCCAACACACACACACTCCAACACACACACACTCCGACACGCACACTCTGACACACACACTCTGACACACACACACACTCCGACACACACACCCTCCGACACGCACACTCTGACACGCTCACTCTGACACACACACTCTGACACGCACACTCTGAAACACACACTCCAACACACACACACTCTGACACACACACTCCGACACACACACTCCGACACACACACACTCTGAAACACACACTCCAACACACACACACTCTGACACACACACTCCGACACGCACACTCTGACACGCACACACTCCGACATGCACACTCTGACACACACACACTCTGACACGCACACTCTGACACACACACACTCCGACACACACACACTCCGACACACACACCCTCCGACACGCACACTCTGACACGCACACTCTGACACACAGACTCTGACACACACACTCTGAAACACACACTCCAACACACACACACTCCGACACACACACTCCGACACACACACTCCGACACACACACTCCGACACGCACACTCTGACACGCACACTTTGACACACACACTCCGACACGCACACTCCGACACGCACACTCCGACACACACACACTCCGACACGCACACACTCCGACACACACACTCCGACACACACACTCCGACACACATACACTGCGACACGCACACTCTGACACACACACTCCAACATGCACACTCTGACACACACACACTACGACACGCACACTCCGACACACACACTCTGACACACACACACTCCGACACACACACTCCGACACACACACACTCCGACACACACACTCCGACACACACACACTCCGACACGCACACTCTGACACGCACACTCCGACACGCACACTCTGACACACACACACTGACACACACACACTCCGACACACACACCCTCCGACACGCACACTCTGACACGCTCACTCTGACACACACACTCTGACACGCACACTCTGAAACACACACTCCAACACACACACACTCTGACACACACACTCCGACACACACACTCCGACACACACACACTCTGAAACACACACTCCAACACACACACACTCTGACACACACACTCCGACACGCACACTCTGACACGCACACACTCCGACATGCACACTCTGACACACACACACTATGACACGCACACTTTGACACACACACTCCGACACGCACACTCCGACACGCACACTCCGACACACACACACTCCGACACGCACACACTCCGACACACACACTCCGACACACACACTCCGACACACATACACTGCGACACGCACACTCTGACACACACACTCCAACATGCACACTCTGACACACACACACTCCGACACGCACACTCTGACACACACACTCTGACACACACACACTCCGACACACACACTCCGACACACACACACTCCGACACGCACACTCTGACACGCACACTCCGACACGCACACTCTGACACGCACACACTCCGACACGCACACTCTGACACGCACACTCTGACACACACACTCTGACACACACACACTCCGACACACACACTCCGACACACACACACTCCGACACACACACTCTGACACACACACACTCCGACACGCACAGTCTGACACACACACACTCCGACACGCACACTCTGACACACACACTCTGACACACACACACACACCGACACACACTCTGACACACACACACACACACTCTGACACACACACACACACACTCTGACACACACACACACTCTGACACACACACACACACTCTGACACACACACACACACACACTGACACACACACACACACACACTCTGACACACACACACAAACTCTGACACACTCACACACACTCTCACACACATGCACACACACACTCTGACACACACACACACACTCTGACACACACACACACTGACACACACACACACACACGCACTCTGACACACACACTCTGACACGCACACTCTGACACACACACAATCCGACACACACACTCCGACACACACACTCTGACACACACACACTCCGACACACACACTCTGACACACACACTCCGACACGCACACTCTGACACACACACTCCGACACACACACACTCCGACACACACACACACACACGCACACACACTCTGACACACACACTCTGACACGCACACTCTGACACGCACACACTCCGACACACACACTCCGACACACACACTCTGACACACACACACTCCGACACACACACTCTGACACACACACTCCGACACGCACACTCTGACACACACACTCCGACACACACACACTCCGACACACACACACTCCAACACACACACACTCCAACACACACACACTCCAACACACACACACTCCGACACACACACACTCTGACACACACACTCTGACACACACACACTCCAACACACACACACTCTGACACACACACTCCAACACACACACACTCTGACACACACACTCCAACACACACACACTCTGAAACACACACTCCAACACACACACACTCTGACACACACACTCCGACACGCACACTCTGACACACACACTCCGACACGCACACTCTGACACGCACACACTCCGATATGCACACTCTGACACACACACACTCCGACACACACACTCTGACACACACACACTCCGACACGCACACTCTGACACACACCCTCCGACACACACACACTCCAACACACACACACTCCAACACACACACACTCCGACACGCACACTCTGACACACACACTCTGACACACACTCACTCCAACACACACACACTCAGACACACACACACTCTGACACACACACTCTGACACACACACACTCCAACACACACACACTCCGACACGCACACTCTGACACACACACACTCTGACATGCACACTCTGACACACACACACTCCGACACACACACCCTCCGACACGCACACTCTGACACGCACACTCCGACACACACACACTCCGACACACACGCACTCCAACACACACACACTCCAACACACACACACTCCGACACGCACACTCTGACACACACACTCTGACACACACACACACTCCGACACACACACCCTCCGACACGCACACTCTGACACGCTCACTCTGACACACACACTCTGACACGCACACTCTGAAACACACACTCCAACACACACACACTCTGACACACACACTCCGACACGCACACTCTGACACGCACACACTCCGACATGCACACTCTGACACACACACACTCTGACACGCACACTCTGACACACACACACTCCGACACACACACACTCCGACACACACACCCTCCGACACGCACACTCTGACACGCACACTCTGACACACAGACTCTGACACACACACTCTGAAACACACACTCCAACACACACACACTCCGACACACACACTCCGACACACACACTCCGACACACACACTCCGACACGCACACTCTGACACGCACACTTTGACACACACACTCCGACACGCACACTCCGACACGCACACTCCGACACACACACACTCCGACACGCACACACTCCGACACACACACTCCGACACACACACTCCGACACACATACACTGCGACACGCACACTCTGACACACACACTCCAACATGCACACTCTGACACACACACACTACGACACGCACACTCTGGCACACACACTCTGACACACACACACTCCGACACACACACTCCGACACACACACACTCCGACACGCACACTCTGACACGCACACTCCGACACGCACACTCTGACACACACACACTGACACACACACACTCCGACACACACACCCTCCGACACGCACACTCTGACACGCTCACTCTGACACACACACTCTGACACGCACACTCTGAAACACACACTCCAACACACACACACTCTGACACACACACTCCGACACACACACTCCGACACACACACACTCTGAAACACACACTCCAACACACACACACTCTGACACACACACTCCGACACGCACACTCTGACACGCACACACTCCGACATGCACACTCTGACACACACACACTATGACACGCACACTTTGACACACACACTCCGACACGCACACTCCGACACGCACACTCCGACACACACACACTCCGACACGCACACACTCCGACACACACACTCCGACACACACACTCCGACACACATACACTGCGACACGCACACTCTGACACACACACTCCAACATGCACACTCTGACACACACACACTCCGACACGCACACTCTGACACACACACTCTGACACACACACACTCCGACACACACACTCCGACACACACACACTCCGACACGCACACTCTGACACGCACACTCCGACACGCACACTCTGACACGCACACACTCCGACACGCACACTCTGACACGCACACTCTGACACACACACTCTGACACACACACACTCCGACACACACACTCCGACACACACACACTCCGACACACACACTCTGACACACACACACTCCGACACGCACAGTCTGACACACACACACTCCGACACGCACACTCTGACACACACACTCTGACACACACACACACACCGACACA